>NW_024534116.1:0-49766 GCF_016097555.1 Gigantopelta aegis
CTTGAAGCACACCCATCTCGTGTGGGTGAACATCAGATAAAGTCGACCCCACCCGGATTTTAAAAGGTCTATTTCTTAAAAATTGAGATATAAAAACTGGAAGTCCACCTCTAAGGCCCATGCCATGGACGTCGTTTAAAATCCCATACTTCCACGTGGTATCGTACGCCTTCTCCATTTAAAAAAACACTGAAACCAAGTGCTGATTATGGATGAAAGCTTCCCTATAAAACGTTTGAAATCTAACAAGATGATCAACCGTGCTACGTCTAGATCTGAACCCACATTGCACATTAGTAAACAATTCGTGGGATTCAAGATACCAGACAAGTCTACGATTGATCATTCGTTCCATGGTTTTACAAATGCAACTTATCAAAGCGATAGGGCGATAACTAGTAGGATTAGTTGGATCCTTGCCAGGCTTGGGAATAGGAATAATAATTGCTTTCCTCCAATCAGAAGGAAAGTCTCCAGAAATCCAGATGTTATTAAAAATATTCAAAAGAACCATCAAAGATGATTCAGGTAAATGTTTTAATAACTGATAATGAATTGAATCCGGTACTGCTGAAGTATCATGGGCTCCACGAAGAACATCCTGCAATTCTTAAATAGAGAAATGCCTGTAATTCTTCCATAGAGAAATGCCTGTACACGTCAGCATATTCGGATGCAAAACTGATGGACCGCTTTTCCACTTTATTTCTGACAGATGTAAATGCATCTGTACTGAAAACAGAAGATGATTTATGAGATAAATTGTCTGCCAATGCATTGGCAATGTCACGATCAGACGTGACATCCGTATCATTGACAGACAAATGATGAACTGTATTACTGGATTCTTTACCTTTGATTTTACGGATCCTATTCCAGACAGATCTTACTGATGTTTGTGAATTCAACTTGGAGACAAAAGTTCTCCAAGACGATTTCTTACTCTGTCTAATCTCTCTTCGAGCCTTAGCCCTAGCAATACGAAATGCATCCAGGTTATCCCCAGTAGGTTCACGTTTGAACCTCTCAAGTAACCTGTTTCGCTCTTTGAATGCATCCTTACACGTATCATTAAACCATGGTTTATTGAAACGCTTTGGCACTGCCAAAGTCTTAGGAATAGTTTCATCCGCAATGTCCTTCAAGATGGAAGTGAACAAAGACATGGGATCATCAGCATCAGTAATGGCAAATTGTTGCAGACGAGTGCTGCACAGATGCTGAAACTGACCCCGATTTGCCTTCGCCAACTTCCACCTTTGAATCCTTTCAAGTGATGGTGGTCCATCATTCTCCAAAATAAAGGGACAGTGGTCACTACCACACAGGTCTGAACCAACTTTCCAGGAGAAATCAACAAAAAGTGATGGACTACAAAGAGTTAAATCTATGGAAGTGAAAGATCCACTTGCAGAATGAAAATAAGTCGTTTTTGAGAATTAAGTCTTCCAATTGTTTACCTCTAATATTGATATCTTCGCATCCCCACAAAGCGTGGTGACCATTAAAATCTCCCATAATAATAAAGGGAGTAGGGAGCTGATCAAGAAGACCTTGAAGATCCCTAGGATTAAAATTAAAATGATTACGAGGTGGCAAGTAAACTGAACACAGAGTAACAGTTTTATGAGCCGTGACTTTGATAGCCACAGCTTGTAAATTGGTATTTAATGTTACTATACTCTGAGGAATGTTTTCATTAACAAGAATGGAAACACCCCCAGATGCTCTATTTTCAGTTTCATGAAATTTATGATAGAGGTTAAATCCTCTCATGGTAATATGATCAGTGTCCTTCAGGAAAGTTTCCTGAAGACACACCGCAAAAGGATTATGCTTTTGAATTAAAAGACTTAATTCATCAAAATTGGGCCTAAACCTGTGTGAAATAATAACCTGTCTTAAAAAGACATATTCTTTGGCCTCTATATATATTTCAAAGTTCTAGATAATCGGAATCCGATGCACGTGATTTTCACCCAGGTAACCGATTATTTGTTTATACGAATTGTATTTGCATAAAATTTGATGATCTTAAAATGTTTAACTTAATTTTAGAATGTGAAAATTCGCCATTGCGTGGATTTAAAGTTGCGTAACCACACCCAAATAAAACGACGGTCCGAGAGAAATATTGTGTCATGTATTCTGTTACTCCGTTGAATAGCTATTTGATAAAACAAAAAACTTATTTTATCTCGAAGCTACGCGTGAGTTTTAGGTGATCTAACAATTCAATGCACTTATGCTGAATTTTAACGATTTTAGACATATTCTAAGTTGGTGAAATGGATTTAACATTTGAACTTGTTTTAATATCATATAAGACATATTTAAGTGTGGATCAGCTACCCTTTGCAAATTGTCCCACACTCCACGACTACATGCGATGCCGACAATGGCGTCAGACATCATATGAATAATCATAAAGGAAAAATGAAACATGTTTAACAAAAAAAAACAAAAAAAAACAAAACAAAAAACCCAAAAAAAACAACAACAAAAAACAAAACAAAAACACCAACCCCCCCCCCCCCCCCCACCCCCCGCCCTCCAAAACAAAACCGACAAAAAATTCCAAATAAGACACCCAAGAAAAACAACAACAACAACAAACAACAAAACAAAAGGAACCCACTGACATTGTATACAGTGATACATATCACAGCTGCCATGTGCATAGATATAATAATGTGTGTAATACTATAACCGACTTGCCCATGAAAAGAACTGTCAATGAACAAAATGTACTTATATATCAGCATTCTCGTATGTTGCCAATGATACTCTGAAAAAACAATTTCAATCTAGATACACTGAACTATTTTTAAAATGGTATTTCGCATCTTGATAGATTACATATACATAGAGACTAGGAAAGCAAAGGGAATGGTAAGGAAATGAACATGGTCTCACAATTCTAGAATGGTGTAAATAATATAATAAAATGTAATTTTTAAATCATGAAAATTGACTTGCAATTCAGCGACAACCTGTTACGTAGACAGTCCTGAACATGGCATCCTCTACAGTGGTAACAAGTCTACAACGGTGAGTGGATTGGTGTGTCAAAGATGGACAGTTGATGCCCCACACATAATTGACCCAGTCTACTCAAAAGAACTCGCCATGACCTTTAACAAAATGGTTGCTGAATCATCAAACTTCTGTAGAGGTTTTAGAAATGGCAAGCCTCCCTGGTGTTACACGGTGGATGAGTTTGTCAAGACAGAATCTTGTGGAATTCCCCGATGTAAAGGTTAAGGTTATGGTGTTTCTGGTATTTCTGTACTTTTCAGTGGACATAGTTCACCAATGTTAGTTTTACAAAGCTAAGCAATCAAACATTATCCTATTTAGCAATTAAACAGAAACGACAATGTTTGACTTTCTACCTTAAAAGAGAATAGCCAGTATGACACCATTCTAGTAAAATATATAACTCGTTCACCACCTATAGTTATAGAAATATTACCACCCTCTACTTCTCAGTGTTCTAAAACGGAAGCAACTCTCATTATACCTAATGGGGCGATCACACTGGCCCGAATGAGCTTCCGTTTGTTTTCCGTATACGAAAGTGGTGTGATTTTTTAAACTGGCCGAATGTCCCTCCGAATGTGTTTTCCCCAATGTATCACCGAATGCTTTCCGTTTGTTTTCCGAATGTTTTCAGTATGGTTTCAGAATGCTTTCAGAATAGACCGAGTACTTCCCGCATGTTGATTTCGAAATGTTTCCTTTCCGAACGCTTTCCGTATGCTTTCCGAATGCTTTCAGAACACGGCGAATCGACCTAGAATGGACCGAACTCTTTCCGCATGCTTTCCCGCAAGGGTTCGGAAAGCGTTCGGAAAGGGTTCGTCATGTTCTATGTCCATTCGGGGTGTTCGGAAAGCATACGGAACATACTGTGCATTCTGGAAGTGTACGAGCAGTTCGGAAAATGTTCTGAAAGAATACTGGAAGGGTTCTGGCTATTCGTTGTACATTCGGCGGCATAAATGAAAAAAAAATCCGGAAAGGATACTGAAAACGTTCGGAAAGCATTCGTCATGTTCTAGGTCCATTCGGGGTGTTCGGAAAGCATACGGAACCCAGCACCTCTAAATTTTCATTCCCAATGCACCAAGAACTAGACGCATGCTTCCCGAACTTTTTCCATACATGCCGAATGCTCCTAGAATGCTTCCCGAATACTTCCCGAATACACATGGACGCCACATTCGGATGGTCGATGAAAATTATTTTGAACATGCACAACAAATTTTTGGAGCTACCGAATGCCGTTCCGTATGCATCCGTACGGAGCCGAACAGCCAGTATGCTCCTAGAAGACACTGAATGCTTCCCGAATATGATCCGTTCGCTCCCCGAACACCCAAATTCCTATTTGGAAAACAAACGGAATGGCATTCGGACCAGTGTGATCGGGCCATTAGGATGTAATCAACACACTGCATGGTTCTGGATATGGGCGTTGATCCCCTTTTAATATTACATAACATAACAATCAAATCAGATGTGATCTCAGTAAAGTAAATTAAAGAAAAGGAACCGACTTTTCAATGGAACTAAATTCGTATTGGTGCATGTGATGTGATCGCTTATTTGCCGATATGAAATACAGGGAAGACTTTGTTTTCAAAATCTTGATTAGCGAAATTTCTAGTCAGTCGCTAGTCAGTCAGCAACTACTGTTTAATGTTTTAAAATTATGTAGCTATCTCTGAAACTTACGTAACGAATCGCAACGCGATACTGATACGGGAAACGTCAGTGATCCTGGGGATGGCTTTAAATGTCAAAGTGGCCCACTGATGTCCCTCTGAAAACTAATGTAGTGGATAAATCCTGGGAAGAAGCATCAAACTTTTGCAGAGGAATGTCCAACGCATCTGCAGTTTGATGTTACACTACAGATCCACGTACTAAAGCATGTGATATTACAGCATGTCAAGGTGAATTGCTTTTTTATGCTTCTCGTGGTTGTATTTAAATCTGTAGTTACTAAAGGCGACGATACACGATACGAGTGCCTTGTACAATAATAGCCACAAGAATAGCTATGGAATCGGCTTTCTTAGACGAGGAACCCGTATAGTGTGGCGGTCCCTGGACACTTACACTAATACGTGAGTGTAGTACAACTTAATGTTCACACTAAGGTAAGATAGTTGTAACGGCAGCTACAAAATATGGCAGTTTAAAGCAACACACTTATCGCATGTTCTGTACATTGTATCTGTATTTCATCAGTGACAGTCACATACTAACGAACACTGTAATAAAAGTTAATACTTTGAGGTAAGGATTGTAGTACTGATATTTATGGGTCATAGTTGATATATTGCATACACTTTTTTTCAACACAAACGTTTACATGGTCGCTTATGGGATTTTATTTGGTATAGTACAACTTATAGCATATATTCTGTGCATAATATAAAAAATATATATTATGATTTTTATCATTAAATTAAATTAAACTATACTATTCGATTAATCAGCCGTCACTCAGCCATGCAAGTTCGCAATGACACAATCTAATTAAAATTAGCTCCACTATTACATGTGGATCTAAAGACAGCCAGTTGGAGCTCATGTCCACCAATCAAAACCTTACTTGCAGAATCCTGCCAGTGATTTAAAAATAATTTGAAAACATTCCGAATTATCCTGAGGGTATACGACATGTTTCGTGTCAATTACGAATGCCTTGAAACATGTTTTATTTTATAAAATAAATAATTTGTAATGTAAAACTGAAGACTGATTTAGGTTTTTTTAATTTTATAAATAAATAAATAATTTTTAATGTAAAATTGCAGACTGATAACCCACCCCGTAGGCCTACGTATTGGTATGGTTCGCTGTACTGCGGCCACTAAAATAGACTCGCCCTATATTTTTAGAATTTGTATGCTCCCAAATAACGTTATAAAAGGCGAAGTGTGATTGGTCAATATTTAAATTATTATTTACAGACGAAATGTTACCTGGACATTGGGGACTACGCAGTGTTGTTAGTTTTAAATCACTGGCAGGATTCTGCAAGTAAGGTTTTGATTGGTGGACATGAGCTCCAACTGGCTGTCTTTAGATCCACATGTAATAGTGGAGCTAATTTTAATTAGATTGGCAATGACCGTGACAATAATTACTATACATGGCTCTGAATGGTGTTTGAATAAAAGTTAGTACTGAGGAAAAATTGGTTTTGGCCTATAATTCATATCGTACTGTAAAGATTTGATTTTTTAAAATATGGTGTTTGACTTGCTATATACAACTGCTTTTAAATATGGTAATACAGTCAAACCTGGTCTAACGGTCACCTGTACATAACGGTCACCTGCCTATAACGGCCACTATAAATCTCCCACAATGCATTTCCTTCCTTATTTGACCTGCACATAACGGTCACCTGTCCAGAACGGCCAGCGGTCACTATTTTGCACCCATAATCACAGGTTGAACCTGCTATAACGGTCACAAAATTATCGTTGTGAATACGTTTTTTGGTTTATTTTTTGTCCCTGGTTATGTCTTTATTTTTTCAATCATCTTAAAAATTATAAATTAAATGTGTTTATTTGGCCATGTCTGTAGCTTTGGGTTTATTTTCCGTCAAAGTTCCATTGTGATTCACCGATCGTAATTGAACAACAAACAGGCACTCAGTAACTTCCGTGACATGCAGTTACTGGTGGTGTAATTCGATTGGTTCTCAGCGTCCTCACTGAACAGTAGACGACTTCCCATTAGCTGTACATAATGCAATCTGTATGTATGGTCACTCTATTGAGTGTCGAGAAACAAAACAAATGAGGTGTTATGTTAGGTGTCTGATTGTTTGTAGCCAGACATGATTGGTAAATAAACATGAATTGCTGAAGACGGCGGTCACTAAAGATGCCCCGTGTTAGGATTATTTGAGCCCCTGAGAATAAAAGTGGTCTAACTGACATTTTTATGTTTTTGAGAAAAAAGGCAGTAAAGTCTAGAAGCCGTGAAAAATTCAGCATGCAGCTTATAATTTTAATTACAAAACGTTTATAATGCAATAACTATATTTTATCTTCGTGCAAAAGATTATTTTACTAAAGGGAATAATTTTGCCCAAAATTGTCTAATATTATCCTCAAAATTGATTTTTAGAGTTAGACCACTTTTTTATCAAAGTAGCTATGGCAAAACAACTTAAATGCAGTTAAGACTAACTCATACTTTTTAAACAATTTATTTAAATTTTAAGTTTCAACTGACAACTAGTTATTTTGGGAATGATTTTCAAGGGAACGATTTCCAAGGGAACGTTTTTTCAAGGAACACAAGTTCTAGTCTGAATCTGATTCGTCTGGGTCTCCATTTTCATCACCTGAGATGTCTCGATGAACCAGTGGTTCCTTCTCGCTTCCCATCAGATTTTGGTAGAATGGGTGGTGGATAGGAGGCACACGATCCAGCAAGTCTTTCAAATACTTGAGTTTCAAAGGGTTAATCGGAATTGGTTCCTGGTATAATCGATGAAGAACAACAGCAGTAGATTCTTTGGGCCGTTCTCTTACCTTTGCGACTGAACGCTCCATATCCATCTCATAGAAAGGGGCGTCCTCGTCCACCGTGTATTTCAGAAGCATTTTCAGAGGATTGTCCTTTCTGAAACAAAACCACTGAATTTTGAGCCAGCGAATTTGACTGCCATTAATGCATTTCTTTCTGTTAATGGCGACTTCAGTCATGGCATCAGAATTGAGAAAATCTGTCTGATCCATTTTTACAACTCTAAATGGATTGCGTTTCCGTGCGTGTGAAATGAGATTCATCCAATCATTGGGCACATAGATCTGTGTAGATGGAATCTTTTTCTTTTCTATGATTCCAAAATCTTGGTCATTGGGCAGATAGCTGTGACCAGATATCATAAATTTATGGTTAATTTCAACTATACCTAATGTTGTCACCATGTGTGACCAAAACAAAGCCATTTTTATATTTCTGTTTTGGCCACCGCAGGCATCGCTGAAAGCAGTGGGTTTTTTAACCCCTCGCTCTGACAGTTCTTTCACATACTTGTAAACACATGATCCGATTTCATTAGCTCCACGTTTTGCAATTGCTTCGTGCCACATGAACATGGTGGCTGAATTGTCAGCCATTGAGTGGATCCCCAGATTGTAGGTCCACAGTTGTCGTTTGTAATAAATAATACCTGTTGACAAATAAGGAGTTGGGAGAGTTTTTTTGTAAATCAAATGTGAACACATCGTATGATGGATCACATTCTGCTGCTTTGGATTAATTTCTGAGTGATTCCCTGACTTTTTCTGCTTTTCGGTGATGGATTTCGAGCTCACATTTCGACATTTTTTTCTGCTTATCGTTGTCATCTGCATCCATCTTCATTTTAAGGACATCACATGTTTTGCAAGTATCCTTTCTGGGATGGTGGAAGGACAGGTTAAAATCGGTTACGAAAATTCTGCGATACACCCATTCTTTTAGAGGGATTTTGCCACTCTCCTGACACTGTTCTGAATAGAGTTCATACATTTTGGCTACTGTAAGATCAGGTGAAAGATATTTTCTTGATCTCTGGTGAGATCTAGTATAATGGCTTTCGAATGATGGAAATGAGGAGATGTGGTCATGAATCTCTTGCAGACAATCCTTGTCCAGTGTCTTATGTTTGTTATGTCTTCATCCTTAAAGAATAAGAAAAAATTGGGGGTCAAGCTGTTCATTTCTGAGATAACGGGTAGCGTCTATGACTACCCTAGTTCTGCACAAAATTCGAGTACTTTTTTTTACAGGTACCCCATACATGTTTCAAACACAAGGCTACTTGACACAGTGATACTAGATGAAATAAAATTGCATATATATTTTTTACAACCAACACACGCGCATTTATCACCAATAACAGGACTTGTGGTGTTCACTTCTCTATCAAAAGTTCGGTGCACCTCGAACTTTGACCCTGCCGGAAGTTTTTTTAGTTTAGTATTACCTGTATACAGGCTTCTTTCACCAAGTGATATTCCAAATTGTCCAAATAACGCCCCTCCCATTCTCGTTTTGAGTACAAACTCGAGTGTGTTTGAACTTTAATTGGATGTAAGGACGTTAAACATGTTCCTACCTCCCTCCCGACCTATCTACACACTACTGCAATATGTATTTGAGATAATGATTTAATTACTGATATGGTAAAGTCCAACTACTGACGTATTAAATGTTATTGCACCTCTATTTTTTTATCCCCATCATGCAGATGTATTACTAATGCCAGTATTTTGACACAAATATTTTAAACTGTATAGGGGGAAGTGGGTCACCTTGTTTAGATCTGATTGAAATCAGCTCTACTGGTCTGCAAGTATGGTTTTGATCGATCAATGAAAAGTCAACTGGACATGAGCTCCAACGACATGCTGTAAGAGTTATTAATAAGTGGTGCTAATTTTAATTAGATTGTCACTAAATATAATTTTAAATATTTGGTTAAGACTCCATTTGCCCCCATTTTTATTATTATTATTATTATTATTATTATTATTATTATTATTAATCAGCATGTTCAGGAGTGTTGTTCTTGATTTTATTTATTTTAGTGTTATTTAATCTATTCCAGCTTTACACTGTTATACATCTAACAACAATGGTGAAATACTCTACCGCGGAATCATCAATGTTACCAAGAGCAACTTCACCTGTCAATCATGGGCGTCACAGCAGCCACACCCACACAATCTCACTGAGATCAAGATGGGCAATGTAACAGAGACTCTCCAGGAGGCGGGCAACTCGTGCAGACCATCCCCAGGACACCCACCCTGGTGTTACACCACTGACCCAGATGTTACATTCGATTACTGCGACATTCCGCTGTGTGACGGTATAGTAGAACTGTTACAAATACTATGACGTAAAATGCCTGCACAAGATCTGTTTAGCAATTAAAATTGATATTAGCAAAAGACATCCCATAAGCAACATTCCATTTAAATATAATCTACATTCTAACAAAACAATTGTGGCGTGGACCTACCAAAATCTAATGTTCATATTCAGTTTTAAATCATATTTATATTGACAAGAAACATTGTTCTTAATAGAAATGTGAATAAAATACTTTAAATATGAAGTTTTCAAGTGAACAAAAAAAGTTCGGAAAAAGACTTTAAAAAACAACAACATTTAATTATTTTTTTATAAATTCAACAAATTCCCATCTTACTTTATAAAAAATAACTGAAATTTGATGGTGTTCTTACTCATGTCTTACTATTTATAAATATAATACTCCTATATCAATTATTAAAGAAAACAAGAGCTACTTCCCTTGCTAATGTCAATTTATGATCAAACAGGCACGTTTTAGCTCAGAATAATGTAGCAGGTTAAACTAAGATTTTGTTGGACTATTTATATGTTATTCTAGTGGGATAATAGATGCTATTTGTCTAGATAATTGCTAGAACAAAAAACAACATGTATTTAAATATTTTAGTCATCTCCACTGGGATTATCTGCTAGCATGTACTGAAACGAATAATTAACATAATTTATATCATTTAGGGCCTACATAATTTATTGGACTGAGGATGTAATGGATATTGATTCGGTTCGTACCTCAGCTCTTTTTGGGTTATCTTTCAGCGCCTGAGTTTAAATGACATGTTAATCAAAGTTAGCATTACTGCCAATCGGCTATATCGGGAATGCCTCTATCTTTTTTTGCCCGAATTTGAGAATGTGCTCTAGCACATCCCCCAATTTCCAGGAAGTCCATAAATCACCGTGGAACATTCTTTCTGTCAATCGTTTTTCATTCTGTTGATCATACAGTTTCATATTGTTTTGTTTTTAGTCATTTTTATTGTTTGATTTTGCGATTTACTGATAAAACAACCGTCAACTTTCACATTCTACTTCTGACCCCAATCGTCCTTCAAGATCTTTGGTGGTCGTAAAACCTACTGTAATACTGAACTACCGGTTGTATTGTTTGCCCAATTAATTCACTATTATCATATAGCCATTCCCCACAGCTAATACACCTTACAATTTTTGGCAATTGTAAATTCTTATTAGAGTTCCCCTACTTTGTTTGAAGAGTATATATAATGAATATCACAAAGCAGGTGTGCTTTTGTTTTGTTTTTAAATATATATTTTTGTACAATTGTTCGAGCGCTTGCTGTTCACAACTGGATGACCTACCATATAGTTTTGAAGTTGAGATGATTAGACATTTATTTATATTGTGGAAATTCGTTTAATTCACTTTGCTTTAAAGGGACATTCCTGAGTTTGATGCATTGTAAAATGTTTCCGACTAATAAAATATTTCTACGATTAAATTTACATATTAAATATATTTTCTTGTTTAGAATATCAGTGTATGTATATTCAATGTGTTTCTGGTCGTCTAAATATTTGTAAGAAGCCCAAACTGGATTTTGCCTTTAAATAATTTCGTAGGTACGAAAAAATATATTTTAAGAAATAAAATGAAATTTGCGCTAGTACAAATATTAGAACGACGAGAAACACGTTTAATATACAGCCACTAATATGTTATGCAGGAAAATATATTTGATATGTAATTACAATCGTTAAAAAGTCTCTGTTAGTCGATAACATCTTTAAAATCGCAGCAAACTCGGGAATGTCCCTTTAAATATGTATATTTTAATTTGTGTGTATCCTTTTATTATATACATGTGTGTTCTTTATATAACATGTACGTTCACTTTTTATATTATTACTGACACTCTCGTAATTTCTGTAAGGAATGGCTTATGTACTCTTATATTGTATTTTATATTACATGTTATTATTGTGTGCATACGGTGAGACTGAAGTAAAATGTATGTATGTCTGTCCGCTTTTGCAGTCTTCATATGTGGTGATCCACCTAAGATGCACAATGCAAAAATTACAACATACGACATGATCGGCAATCGGTATAAATATGTTTGCGTGAATGGTACCAGCTACGTCAGAGGAAGTGTTACTTCAAAATGCCGCAACAATAGTATCTGGGAAGGCCCGACAATTGTGTGTGCACGTACGTATGATTCACTGAAAAAACAACAAAAAACCCCACACAAAACAAAACAAAAAAACAACAACAACACATTATTAATCGCGCATTCCATCTGGTCACATTATGTGGTAAAATGTATTTCAGATGTTATGTATTGAGTCTGGATTATAAGATTTAAAGGGACAGACCTTAGTTTTTAAACACTACGACTTATTTGTCACTTTTAAAGCCATTTATACCTTTTAATAATTTAAATTAGGAGTACTTACATTTTTTATTTAGAATATTCATTTTCATTTACCTGAAGTGGTTTTGGTCATCTAGGCTTTTGTAATAACCCAAAATGTATTTTTCATAATTCTAAAGACGCACGTTCGTCTGAGAAATAATGGTTATCGAGACAGGCTCTAGTCTATTTTTAGACGACGTTTAAACATCACAAACTTATTTTCAGGTTTCACAGGCTAAAACTAGGGTCTGAACTTTTAATACGTATGATTTTACATATTATAATCATGCTATTCATAGTCAGTACGTACCTTTTCCACCATTAAGTAGTTACATTGTACCCACTCATACCGCTCACTCCATATTAAACAGTTTAGTCTAACCCACATTTTTACAAATGTTTGGATAAAATTAATGATGTATAAACGTGTATTGTTTTTTTATTTAAATAATAGCTTACATAAGTTTAAAATTAATTCATTACTAGGCCTATATTGTAACAAAATGTAGGGCTTTCTCTTTATACAAATGTACAAACAATACCTTACGATACATAGCTTTTTCTTTCATTGTCTCAATACTCTCGGAACACTCATGCGGTATCCATGCACGTGCAATGAGGGGATGAGGGATGGGCTTAAATGTAACTGTCGTCCCTTACTAGTAGTACCATTCAGTGCTTGTATGCTGTTCAATAATGGAAAATCAAGCCAAGAGACATAGGAAAGCGAATTTTACAGACACTGAAATAAGATTGCTATTAGTAGAAATAAGTGTTGATCATAAAACATTGTTTATGGCCAACAACCAAACTGTCACAAACAGGTTAAAGGGGGATATTTGGAAAAGAATAACTGCAAAAATCAGTGCATGCGGCGTGGCAGAACGTACACCACAAGAGGCGAAAGAAAAATGGAGATCGTTGAAAGGGGCCGTCCTAAACAAGCAGAAAAGACAGACGAAAACGGGAGGTGGACCACCAGATAAACCAATGCCATACGAGGACATCATCGTGACCATAATTGGAGAAAATTCAAACCTCTACACTGGAATAGAAGGTAACCCTAGTTTAATTTACATTATTTCCTTGTATTGTGCAAGAAAACAAAAACAACTATTTTCTAACACATTTAAAAAGTAAAACCAAACTCACATTAATATTTTATTTTTAACAAAACACCATTTCATTTTATAATTTCTTTTAAATTTTATGGCAATGAATTTTATTCAATCAATACGTAATAATGATTATTACAAAAATAAATAATATTAGGTATAATTTATTTCTTTTCAGTGCAAGGAACAGACACTTATGAAAACCCACAACCACAAGCAGTCGAGTGCAAGAATAACACTGAAAATACGTGTGTGGTTTCCTCGGAACCCACGCAACATTGCTCAAAGGAATACCCTGAGGATTTGACATCCGTCCAAACTATCTCTGGTCCAACACCTTCATCTCTCACTTTAACACCGCTTTTAAATGTAGACACAACACTATGTCAGGACGATGATAATATAGCAGTTGCTATTGTAAATGAAAGTAAAACATTTGAAGCAAAACAATCAGCTTCACCATCACTTGACAAAATATTAATAACGAAATCAAAGGCCCAAAATAGAAAAATAAAAAGAAAGTCCTTGGTGGAGAAAGGGCTAGATGATCATGAGAATGATCTCTTTGAGGAATATCTCAAAAGTGAGATAGAAAAAAACAAGGCCATGACCAATTATTTCAATAACAAAACCAAAAAGATTTTGTTAGAAATTAAAAAACTTGAAAAACTTGAAAAGGAAGACGAGTTACATAATTAAATTTTGTAATGAAAACTGCAATAAATTCATTTAAAAATAGGGATATTTGTATGAATACCCTGAATGAACTAGTTTTGTAGTTCCTTATTACACCTACATTATTAATGAACAACATGCTATGAACAAGTATGGTTTTTACGTTTTACTTAGGCAAAGTTATTGTTTACGTTTATTTTGTAATTGTAATACGTAATAAAGAAAGCAAATATTTATGTTGTTTCGTGGTCACTTTATTAAGCACAAGGAAGCAAAGTAATATTCAATTAATAATGTAATGTTTATTTAACACGATGGACTTTCAGTGAAAATAATTGTTGATTAATCTCTCTCTGGCAGTTTTTCCAGCAGCAAGCCTGGCACGTTCTATCATTGGGTTGTTTACAGGTAGGACTTCCTCCATGTGGGCATCTGAAGCTTGTTCATAGTCAGGTTTCATAGTCAGGTTCATCGTCACTGTCACTGTCTGTGTCTGGGACATCTAAGTTGAGCCTTCTGGCACGGTTACTTAGCATAACACATACTGCAATAACTTTACATGCCTTGGCAGGAGTCAAACGAAATCTGCGAAGACAGTGCCATCTCCTCTTCAAAACTCCTATGGCCCGTTCGATAGCTGTACGTGTTGAACTATGACTGAAGTTGTAGTTTCTCTCTTGACGTGTAGTGGGATTAGAAATCGGAGTTAACAACCAGTCACGCAACATATAGCCACTGTCTCCTAAGATGATTCCTCTCATGGGCTGCCTATTGTTCTCAAAATCTTCGAATAAAGATGACTCTCGTAGTATTCTTGAATCATGTACACTTCCAGGCCATTTCGCAATACAGTTGATGAATATGAGGTCTGCGTCACACATCAGCTTTAAAACAAATATTAACTGTTTATGCATTTGAAATCATTTACAAATGCATACAAAAGATATTTCAATCATAAATCAACATAAACACTTTATAATCCAGCCAGCACATTACCATATACTTATCAACATATATCCACCCATGCACCTTACCGAAAGCTAATCCTTAAATACCTACCTACATACCTACCTACCTACATACATACATACATACCTATATACACATGCACATACCTACCGACCTACACACATACCTACATACCTATATACATACATACATATTCATGAAATATATATTTATAATACATAAATCATCTTACCTGAACATTGATGGAATGGTAGCCTTTCCTGTTAACAAATTCATGTTCATTCTGCGTAGGAGCTTGTATTTGAACTTGAGTCCCATCGATGCATCCAACCACATTTGGAAATCCACTCATGTCATAAAATTTTGTTTTTATGGCATCTTGTTTTTTTCCATTGGGTAATCGAACATGGTTTGGTACCTGACGTAGCAAGACGTCGGTGACTCTTGTCACAGTTCGGCTTACGGTTGACTGGTCAACTCCTATAAGCTCCCCACAAACGTCTTGGAAACTGCCACTGGCAAAGTATCTAAGTGTAATTAGCACTTGCAGAAGAGGGGTCAATGAACCCATCCGTTTAGATAATAGAATATCGACGCTGATGTCATCTGTGATTGCTAGAATTTCCTGTCTTCTAAATCTAAACTTGGCAAATATGACATCATCGTCAAAAACATCAAACGGATGAGTTCGGTCCCTAAATATTCTGTTTCTCCTCAGTAATCGGCGTTCTCGATAACGCTGAAGAATGACAGCAGCCATGTTGTTTTCTGACTTATACGCGGTTAAGATACTTAAACGCACAAAAAATTGTGTGTAACTTTATTCGCGTTTAAGACCTCCGGTTAGTCCTAACCGTGCTTCATGCATAGGAAATTTCAGTTTTTATACGCTGGTTAGAAATTAAACGCGGTTAAAATAGTTATACGGTCGTCATGCATACGGCCCCAGATGTCTGTTTTAGCACATCGAGTAATAGTTTTAAAAGTGTGGCGGAATTTAGCTCATTCGGTAGAGGGCTCAGCTGAAGTGTTTGCGTTATAGGATCAAATCACCTCAGTGGATCCATTCTCTGATTGCGTTTTACCCTTTCCAACCAGTGCACACAACTGGTACATTGACTGGCCTCGGTGGGGTAGTGGATATGCAACGGGACTTGAGGCTGGTAGGTACTGGGTTTGTATCCCACCTCAGGCAATGGGGAATTTTTCATGCTAGTACCGGCGTCAAACCAGAGTGAGTGCACTGATAAGCTTAATGGATACACCGAATTTCACCCACTTCATGGGCACGATTATGAGTTTGTCTCCCGAGTGTATGACCCCCATATGGGGGAATATTACCCGGCATACTGTGCAGATTCCATGTACCCTAGGCTCGGGTGATATCAAGAAAGCTCAATTGACCGCAAGCGGAGCGTACGGCCCTGTCGAGTAGTCTCATACTGAAATGGAAATACAGTCAAACCTGTCCTATCGGCCACCTGTAATCAGCGGTCGCCTGCCTTAAGCGGCCAGCGGCCAGTGGCCACCTAAATCGAATCCTAAAGCGCTAAAATACCTGTATTAAGCGGCCACAGTACATGTTTACTATTATATAAAAGGGATATTTTACCAACAGCGACCAGGTGCAGTAAATAACCGATCTTGACACATTCAGCAATACAGTACCCATTCAGTCCCGACATATCTACCAAATATTTCATGTTCAGAGTTCGCCAATTATTTTAAATGTGTAAATAATCCTACAAGACCGTTTTTGTAACCCTGATGAAGTGCAGTTTGTTGATAAATATGTGAAAGGAGAATTTGAAGTTATGTTTCACGAATTAAATATTGCTATTTCTTGTGATGAAATTATGAAGGTCATTGATGCTTTACATAATTTTAAGAGTAGTGGTCCAGATCGTATTTTAAATGAATTTATTATTAGTGGTAAACATGTACTTTGTCCATATTTTTGCACTTTATGCAACACCATTTTTACGTCAGATCACTTTCATGGGCTGATGAGTGTATTATACCATTGCACAAAAAGGGTAGCATTAATGATGTTAATAGTTATAGAGGTATCACTCTACTAAGCTGTCTGGGAAAACTATTTACGAAAATGCTCAACAGCCGCCTCACAAACTGGGCTGAAATGTATCAGGTATATATTGAAGGGCAGTCTGGTTTCCGTTCAAGTATGGGCACTGTTAAATTAAAAAAATAATAATAATAACAACAAATTATTCTGTGCTTTTGTTGATTTTTCACAGGCGTCTGATTATGTTGTAAGAGATATCTGTGGTATAAACTGATACAGATAGGAATTCGCGGAGAAATGCTGAATATAATACGATCGATGTATAGCTGTACTAAATCATTTGTTAAAACACTCAGTACCCAATCAGAACATTTTGTTTGTAACATCGGTGTTAGACAAGGCGAATGCCTTTCACCTTTTTTATTTGCTATGTATATAAATGACTTGGAGGTTGAGATCATTCACAAAGGTGCTGGTGGAGTGGATACAGGCATGCGTAAGCTGTCTATTTTGTTATATGCAGACGACATAGTGTTATTAGTGGAAAATGAATTAGATTTGTAAAATTGTTTGGATGCATTGTATGAATATAGCATAAAATGGAGGTTATGTGTAAATATCGTGAAAACAACATTTATGGTATTTCGTAAAGGTGGTAGACTATCAAATGATTCATAATTTAAATACGGTAATTATCCAATAGAAATTGTATGCAGATTTTCATATTTAGTTGTATTTACAACAGGTGAATCATTTACTGATGTACAAAACACTCTCGCGAGACAAGCACAAAAAAGAAATGTACCAAATGCAAACGTACTTACAACAATTTGTGTCGTTAGAACCTTCTAATGTGTGTGATATATTAGATAAATTAATACATCCTATTCTAAGCTACGGCTGCGAAGTCTGGGGATTTGTTCAGGGAACGGTAGTAGAAAGAATACATTTGAAATTTTGTAAGCAGTTTAACTTGGTGTAAAGCAGACTACTCAAACTGATATTGTATATAGCGAATTAGGTACATTTCCTTTGGTTATGCATAGACATTATACAATTATTACGTTTTGGTTGAAAATTATAAAAGGTGACAACAGGAAATTTACAAAAATATGTTATGATTTGATGGTAAGTAATACCGTTTTGTTCCCTATTAACAATATCTGGGCTATACGTGATTTGTTAAATAATACTGGCTTTTCTATAGTCTGGCAAAATCAGGGTTTAGGGAATGAAATGGCGTTTTTATTGTTATTAAAGCACATATTAAAATATATGTTTACCTTTTTTTCAAGAGCATCATTATACCGACATATATCAAATATGTGTTCTTATAAATCATATTTAGACTGTATTTCATTTGGAAAGCATAGAACTGTTTTAACGACACTGCGCATTGCTGCTCACAGATTATTAATTGAAATGGGAACATGGGCAAAAACTTGACTGGAAAATCGCAAATGTCTTACTTGTAATTTAATAGACGATGAATTCCATTTTATACTTGTTTGTCCCATGTACAAATCTATCAGACAGTACATACCAAAATATTACAAAAAGAACCTTAGTATGTTCATATTTATAGAAATGTTAAATAACAACAATGAAAGAATAGTAAGACGATTAGCTTTGTATTGTTTTGAATGAATGAATGAATGAATGTTTAACGACACCCCAGCACGAAAAATGCATCGGCTATTGGGTGTCAAACTATGGTAATGCAAATAAATAAAGTGATGATCAACATCAATATAAAAATTTAAACAAAAACAGTGTAAAGAACTCTGCAAAAACACAAATATCACAGATAGATACTGAATTTTACTCAAAACTTCAATTTTGTGCTGTATTGGCCATTCTCAAAGAAAATGTTACACCCCTGCACCACGGTGAGGTTACAGCACGCGCAGGGGTTGTATTGTTTTAAAGCCGTTGCAAAAAGAAACATAATTTGTACAATTAAGTTTTCCCTACATGTGAATGTGAATGCATGAATAGAAAGTTCGTTATATGTATACACTATGTGTATCTATACTTTTACATTTATTTATTTTATAACATCATGTTAATACTCATGCACGCCATGTCACTAATGTAACCGAATTATATGTCAATACGATTTTACGTTACACAAGTTGTGTACTAACATTACATCTCTGTATATATGTATATATTATGTGGTCAACGACCATTAGGCCTACTGCGAGTAAAGTTATTCTTACCTACTGGTTTTTGCCACATATGGTATAATCAAAATGTAGAAAATTGCAATATATTTATTTCACTATTCATACTTACATTACATCTCTATATAGATGTATATAGTATGTGGTCAAGGGACATTAGACCTAATGCGAGTAAAGTTATTCTTACCTACTGGTTTTGGCCACATATGGTATAATCAAAATGTAGAAAATTGCAATACATTTATTTCACTATTCAAACAGAGAATAACTGATCAGTTTATCCAATCTATGTTTGCTGTATTCAACAATTCTCCAAAATGTCTGTTAAACAAATTCGTTGTTAATAATTATTGCCTACAATCTTACCTTGAAAAACCTATTGCCCTGAAATACAAAAAATTTGAGTATATATCGATTATCTTCCCATAATCTCTTTATAGAAACGGGCAGATACAACACTATTTGATGATGATGAAAGGGGGCTTGAACGCCAAAGGCGCCAGGCGCCGTCTATTTTTAGACATTAGGTCATGGTGTGGTGCAATACGCTATTGTTCTATAAATAAGTACGCGCCAGTGACTAGGTCAGATCAGGTCACGCTGTAGTAAATACACGCTATCGGCCGAAAACCAGGTCACTGTTGTAGTGTATGCACTTTACTGTTTTTGCCAGCGTACTGGTTTAAATCAACTAATACAGCGTTTGTTTAACAAATAATAACGCTTTTGTGTTACATTGCCAAGATAATAATGAGTGAGATATACTGAGCGATCAATATTGTTATGAAGATCCTTTAGATCTTTCTTCTGATTGCAGAACATTAATTTTGTTCAAAGAATGAGTAAACGCATCGACCATTAGCCTACTCTGAACTACTGTCGTAGCCAGGATTTTAAATTGGTGGCGGGAGAGGGGGAAAACCCACTATTGGTGGGACCCACGCTGTATGTATGTATGCTTTTTAAAAATTTAATACAGTTACAGTAAGCAAAAAAGGTTTGATGATGGGGGGGGGGGGGGGGGGGGGATGTGACCCCCGTGCCCTCCTACTCGCTAAGCCACTGCTTTGAACAAACACTTTTAATCATCTCACTTAACCAATCTAAAGGTAAAGCGATGCTGTAATATATAATAATTATTATGTTTGTTTTCTGAAATCATATTGGAAAAAACCCTCATGTGCGATGTGCCGCAATGTGATAGTGAGTGTTATGCTACACAGTGCATTTATAGATTTTATAAATTTATGACACATGCGCTGACCTAAGGATATGACATGAACATCCATTCTTCTGAATAATTAGAGTATATATATATACTCTTCAAAAGAAGAAACGCAAAACCACATTGTCGTAACATTTGGAGAATTGATTTAATTATTGAATGGTGAGTCCGATAATTACCAAATGTTGCAGGATTGTTCACAATTCACTCTAATCCATTGTGAGTAAGTGATAGGACACACCACGAAGGTCAAGGTCATCTGGAGTCAATACCGGGTGTGGCCTCCGCGTGTGTTGACAACTGCCTGGCACCGCCTGCCCATTGAAGCAACCAGAGTACGGATGACGTCCCGGGGGATGGTGGCCCACTCGGCCTGCAAGGCTGCTGCCAGCTCGGGCAGGGTCTGGGGCTGTGGTTGTCGCTGTCGGAGGCGTCGGTCCAACTCGTCCCATAGATGCTCATTTGGGTTCAAATCCGGTGATATCGATGGCCAAGGAAGGACATTAATGTTGTTGTTCTGTAGGAAAGCCGTTGTGAGACGTGCTGTGTGAGGCCTGGCGTTGTCATGTTGGAACACTGCGTTGGCGTTGGCCATAACTGGAACGATGTGTGGCCGGAGGATCTGGTCAATGTAGCCCTGTGCATTCAGGTTGCCCTGCACGTGGACCAAGTCAGTTCTGCCAGTGTGTGAGATGGCTGCCCACACCATGACACTACCCCGCCGAATCTGTCCACTTCCTGCACGCAGTTTGCCGCATAACGTTCACCACGACGCCTATACACGCGACATCTTCCATCATGACGTCGGAGCAGAAATCGGGACTCGTCACTGAACCACACCTGTCTCCATCGCAGTTGAGGCCATTGTCGATGAATCTGGCACCACTGCAGTCGGAGTCGACGGTGTTGTGGTGTTAAGATGACACCTCGAACTGGACGTCTGGCACGAATTCCTACCTCACGAAGGCGGTTCCGTACGGTCTGATCGGATATCCTGCGCAAACCTGGTATTGCTGCGGCTGTGGAGGTGGCAGTAGTCAATCGTTCCCGAAGGTGGCGTACCCGGATGTAGCGGTCCTGCCCGGGGGTAGTGACCCGTGGTCGACCGGATCTAGGGAGGTCACGTGTTGATCCATGTTGCTGGTAACGGTCCCACAGTCTGGAGATGGTGCTTGGGGACACATGGAATGCCCTGGCAACGGCCGTTCTGGATTCGCCTGCGTCTAGTCGGCCGATGGCATTGTTTCTCTGCGGTTCACTGAGACGTGGCATGTCCTGGATTGTCAACTGTCGGCCAGATACAGAGGCCAGGCAAGCGAACACCCTGCACTTTTATACTGTCGGTGTTCATGTTGCACGTGCAGACAACGCACGTGCAGTGGTGACATGGTTTGCACGTGGCTGCGTTTTTGCGAATATTCACATTTTGGAACTTTATTGTACAGTAGCTGCGTTTTATCGAATGTAACTGTGGGAATGTGTTTGGGACATGCAATGACCTTATATTCACAAAGCATGAACCGGTAGGAAACATAAAATCGGAGTTATAACCCATTTGTACCCTTTTGCGTTTCTTTTTTTGAAGAGTATATATATATATATATATATATATATATATATATATATATATATATATATATATATATATATATATATATATATATATATCCTGGCATATGTTTTCGATACGATAAGCAAAAATAAAATAAAATATAATAAAAAGGATACTTCCTACAACAACTATTGAATAATTTTCATACCAATAAACAGTGTTCACTAAAAACATATTTGCATTATGTTTTTGTCATAGGTTAATGCCTAATCCTCTTGTTCTACGTATCAACAATACCAAAATTCGGATTGCCACCATAAGTATTTTGACACCATAAGTATTTTAACAGAGGTACAGAACTATATATTTTCAAAAAATCTAACTCCACCAAATCACTTTGATTTGTAGTGAATGTAAATGTACATGTAAACATGCTCCCACCAGAAATTACTAAAAAGAACTTTGCTGTGAATCACATAGAGGTAACCCAACCAGCCTTAGAACTATCAATTTTGTTGTAGAGTGTACTGATCACGTGACATATCATCTAATGTTGGCAGGTCAGATGTCAGTGTTGCAGACGATAACTGCATGGATTTGTGATACCTGTATTTCGCTATGTGAGGCATTTCATTGGTACCAAATATAGCATCAGGAAAAACTGATAACATGCACAATATTTATGGTATTTTAATTAAAACATAAAGTTGGCAGCTTGATTTGAAGCACTTTTAATATTGAGAGGAAAAATGACACTCGTTGTTTATGTTCAGGTCGATAGTGACGTAATATCTCGCATAATCTCGCGATACATACAGTTACAAAAAAAGCATCGAAAACATATGTCGATCGAAATTGTATGACGGTACGATATATATGTATATACTGAACATATATTGAAAACGCACCACCAAGAAATGTTTGGATTTCGAAAATAATACCTGAGCAATAAATGTTTTTGTTGTGAACAGCAATAGATGGATGACTGATAATGGCAACAAACAAAAAAGGATGCACAATCATTGATTAGTGTTAATTGATCTACCTATGAAAGACGTGAGGTCACAATGGAAAATCAATAGTGTATGACCACCATCTGCAGCAACACAAACCATGCAAAGTCTTCTCATCGACCTTATACGTCTGCGAATAGTGTTCTGTGGGATACAATTCCACTCCTGCTGTAGTGCATTTTCCAGTTCTCTAAGTTTATTCATTTGTGGACGACGTGAGATGTGCTGACCAAGGTAATCCCAAAGATGCTCTGTTGGCGATACATCAGGGGACAGTGCTGGCCATTCAAGCAAAGGGACATTATTGTTCGCTAGATACTGTATTGTAACACCTGATGTGTGCGCTCGGGCGTTGTTTTGCTGAAATGTGTGCATATCCCGATGCATATGAAAGAAGGTAATGACAAGCAGTCATTGTGGTAAGGTTATCCATGCCTATGCCACACCCGCAACCGACCATCAGCATTCCTTAAATGGAAACTGGATTCGTCAGAGAATAGCACACCGTGCCAACGTTGTAATCTCCAATGACGATACCTTCCTCACAAACGTCGGCGCTCATTTCGATGTCGATCAGTCAGGATAGGTTCAACATATGGTCGTTGAGCACACAGCCCAGCAGAGCGAAGACGGCAACGCACAGTGTCTGCGCTGATAACCCCTCGTCGACCTTGAACAGGCAACTGGCAGCGTTCGATCACGAATATGGAGGCGAACAATATGGAGATCTTGTCGTGGCGTCGTAACACGTCGTTGGCCTGGACGTGGACGGTCCCTTGTGGTTCCTGTCTGCTGGTATCTCCTGTGGAGTCTAGTGATTGTTGAAAAGTGGCATACAAACCGCTGTGCGACGACTCTACTCGAAATGCCGACTTGAAGCATGCCTAAGGCACGTTCACGTTCTTCAGCTGTCATCCTTGCCATCACGTGTTTAACGTTCCCTCAAAGACTACTTCACAAACGAAAGTGGCTTTTCAGAGACCATCTTTTAAAGCCCCAGTCAGCATGATTTGCACATTCAAACCCATCCGTTCCTCTAAAATGAAGACATTTATTTTCTGGTATATTGTTATTTAGATTTAAAAAATGAAATATAGAATAAAAAACCCCTAAGTGTACATGGAAAACCTACCTAAGGTAACATACTCTTGACAATCTCGGGTAATTATCAGAGTAGTGTGAACAACTATATGTCACAGTTACCAAATGTCTGACATCCAGTAGCCGATGATTAATGAATCAATGTGCTTTAGTGGTGTCGTTAAACGAAACAAACTTCTTTATTAAGTCTTATTTAATGTATTTTAAAATCTGTTTTGTGTTATAGTGTTTTGCTTTGTTTTACAGGAAATGAGTGCAAAATACCTCCACGTGTACCTGGTGCCAGAACAATGCTTGGCGCCACAGACCATAGACAATTCCGGTCTGTGATCTACTACAAATGTCTCCCAGGATTCCAGTACGTAACAGGGACAACATTCGCAACATGCGATATCAGTGGTCGATGGAAACAGCCTACAATGATATGTCTAAGTACGATTTTCATTTCAATGAACGAATGAATCAATGCATGTTTAACGCCACCTTAGACTTTCAAGTTTCAATTAAGTATTGCACAAGTCAACAACTGAATAAGGTCTTAATAGATTTTTTTTTATATTTAAACAAAAATATACTGTGTTAAAAAGCAGTAAAATAAGAAAAGACATCTGGTATACCTGACTCATTACGACCAATCACCCTGTTAACATCGTGTAGCCAGTATTTAGCCATTGATCTTGAAACAAAAAAGACTGATTCGATTCTCTCAAAGTTTAAAAAACCCAACAACACTCAAATGACATTAAAACACAACAATTGTATACCTGATGTGGCGAATTATCATCAGATTGAAAGTTAATGTTTATTTTCTTCAACGACGCTGATAGAGAATATATATATCAAATTGAATACTGTATCTTTTTTCAAGACACATTTCAATAAATAAAAAAATAAGCACGAATTTATGATACATCAACACCTTATTATATTTCGATTAAAACATCCTCCAATGGCGTGTCTTTGCATATCAGATCCAAGATGTTACGTCGTTAGACAGGGGAACATCATTTACACAGGACCGATTAATGTTACGAAGAGCAACTACTCCTGTCAAGCCTGGTCATCGCAGACACCCCACAAACACAACACCTCTGAAATAAGGATGGCAGCTCTTAATCAGACACTGGATGAAGCTGGCAACTGGTGTAGACCTTCCCACGGTCGACCGCCATGGTGCTACACCACGAACCCGGATGTGGAATTTGATTACTGTGACATTCCACAGTGTCGTAGTAAGCTTTCTTTGTGTAACTTGAAAACCAAACTGTAGAATAGTCATGGTATAGCATAGCAAGGCTCGAAATTCCCATTGTGGAGTGGGAGCAATCGTTGCTTCTTAGATTTTAAGTTGGAATCATATGTTAGAAATTGAGAAGCAGGACCCATATTCACAAAAAGGTGTAAATTTACGTCTACGACTAGCACTTACGTCTGCCGTAGATTTACGTTTACGTGCAAGAAGCATATTATTCTCAAAGACGGTCGTAAATGTAAACGTAACTTAGTTGGACGTAAATCCACGATTTAACACTCTCACTGGAGAAATTTAAAAAACAAACATTAGAAACGATAGCTACCGGGTAAATAACAAATGCGCAAAACACAATTTCGTTTGTCTTCTGCTGACAATAAAATCGCGAACGGCGAACCATGATATTTTGGTATTGGTGAGGATCCGCGTTTTGGTACGAACTTGAGGATATTTCTTAAAAAGGAAAAGATAACTCAGGAGAAATTGGCAGAGTCGAAAACATCCATTCGATCACCAACAAAAATATGTCAAATCCGTGGGCGTTTGCCATCGCAAACTGCTTCAAGTATTGGAACTGCTACCAGTTTTCGTAAATAATACCATCTATTAATTACAGAATAGATGAATTCATCTAAGGAAGGGAAATCGTATTTGGTAAGGTTAGAAGCTTAGAACCCGTTTCAAACACTGGCTTGTTCGCAGCGGTCAGAGTAACAACGAGCATAATATCCGGTTTATTGCCGCCCTTTTTCATTCCTTTGTCTGAAACCAACCATATCAGTTGGGAAAAAAAATTGTCACAAAAATAGTAAAGAAACCCAGTTACGACAATGAGGCGATCGAAGAGACCTTCAACTAGTTCTTATGCAACAAAAACAAAGACAAGAAAGACGACTACTTCTAGCGCTCGGCATGATCATCCGGAAACCGAACGGGAGGAAATGGAGTTGGCGTCGGAGGACAGTGGAATGAATGAATGAATGAATGTTTAACGACACCCCAGCACGAAAAATACATCGGCTATTGGGTGTCAAACTATGGTAAAATGAAACAACAGTGTGATGATCATCATCAATATAAAAATTCAACAGTTAAATAAAAACACAGTGTAAAGTCTGTGTAAAAATGCAAATATCACAGATATATATATAATTAAAATTTTGAATAAAATTCAGTATCACGAAAAAATTGTAAAATAAGTTGTGGATGGAATCGAAAGGATTCCATCACAGTTCGTAGTCCAAATATATCTTTTCGAATTGCTTTCAGATGGGTACACTCCACCAAAATGTGTCGCACAGTCAGAAGACACTGACAGTGCTCACACTGAGGTGGAGGATCTTTCTTTAAGATAAATGAATGGGTTAAATATGTATGCCCGATGCGGGAACGACACAAGACTATTTCATCCTTCCTGCACTGTATATCCAATCACGTTGCCAAATCGAAAAGATAAATTTGTTAACACCATATTTAAAATCAGTATACGGTACACCAACCCTGGCATGAGGCAAATCCAAAGCAGACGTGGCAGCTAAATCTGCCTTTTCATTACCCCTGATGCCAACATGGCTGGGTACCCAACAAAATACAATGTCTTTATTGGCAATAGATAAAAAGACACACTTTCGTATCACCATCCCAATTAAGGGATGGTCCAGCTTCATATTACGTAAAGCTTGGAGACACGAAAGTGAGTCAGTAAAAATAATAAATTTGGATTCACTAGAATCCTTTATTTCTTCTAAGGCTTTAATGACTGCCCAAACTTCAGCACTAAAGATCGATGCTGAGTCAGGCAGTCGCATGGAAAGTATTGTGTCTGATGGAAAAACTGTAGCACAAGCCACAGAATTCCCATCCCGTGATCCATCTGTATACACAGGAATGTAATCACGGTACTTCTCCTGAATTTCCATGAACAATTGTTTATAAACTACAGCATCTGTACGATCTTTCTTCAGATGCGCCAGATGAAACACAATTTTAGGTGGTGTAATACACCATGGTGGTAAAACAAAATATGAAGGAGTTTTCAAAGTGTCAGTTAAATCAATGTTGGAAAGCAAAAAAAAACGCTTAATGCGAAGACCAAATGTACGAATAGCATTTAGCCTTGCATCAAACAACTTCATATATTTGTTGTCAAACACCGCATCATGTGTTGGATGTGTTGGTAACGATTTAATCTTGGTACGTCTAGCACCCAAACAAGGTTCGTGTGCATCAATGTACAAGCTCTCTACAGGAGATGTTCTAAATGCACCAAGACAAAGCCTAAGTCCCTGATTGTGTATAGGATCTAGCATCTGCAAGTAAGACTTGCGTGCCGACCCATACACAATGCATCCATAATCTAGTTTTGATCTGACTAAAGATCTATACAGACGGAGCATAACCTTTCGGTCTGCTCCCCATTCTGTATTACCAATAACTTTTAAAATATTAAGAGCTTTTAAGCCCTTCTTTTTTTTCATATTTAAGATGGGGCACAAAAGATAGTTTCCTGTCAAATATAACCCCCAGAAATTTAGTCTCCTCCACAACTGGAATTGGATTTTTGTCCAAAAAGAACTGGGTCTAAGTGGAGACCTCTTTTCTGGCAGATATACATGCACACCGTTTTTGCCTTTGAGAATCGAAAACCATTGTCAGTTGCCCATTGATGAAGTTTATTCAAACAAAGCTGCAAATTACGTTCAATGATACTCATATTGGACGATCTATAGCAAATCTGAAAATCATCGAAATATAACGAGCAATCCACACCAGGTGTTAAACACTGGGAGATGCTGTTAATTTTCACAGAAAATAAAGTTACAGACAGGATGCTACTTTGAGTCACACCCATCTCTTGTGGGTGAACATCAGACAAAGTCGACCCCACCCGGACTTTAAAAGATCTATCTCTTAAAAATTGAGATATAAAAATAGGAAGTCGACCTCTAAGGCCCATGCCATGGAGGTCGTTTAAAATCCCATACTTCCACGTGGTATCGTAAGCTTTCTCCAAATCAAAAAACACTGACACCAAGTGCTGATTATGGATGAAAGCTTCCCTACACAACGTTTCAAATCTAACAAGATGATCAACCGTGCTACGTCTAGATCTGAACCCACATTGCACGTTAGTAAGCAATTTGTGGGATTCAAGATACCAGACAAGTCTACGATTGATCATTCTTTCCATGGTTTTACAAATGCAACTTGTCAAAGCGATAGGGCGATATCTAGTAGGATTGGTTGGATCCTTACCAGGCTTGGGAATAGGAATGATAATGATAATAGCTTTCCTCCAATCAGAAGGAAAGTCTCCAGAAATCCAGTTGTTATTAAAAATATTCAAAAGTAAAGTTTGTTTTATTTAACGATGCTGCTAGAGCACATTGATTTTTTATCTTATCATCGGCTATTGGACGTCAAACATATGGTCATTCTGACACTGTTTTTAGAGGAAACCCGCTGTCGCCACATAGGCTACTCTTTTTATGACAGGCAGCAAGGGATCTTTTATTTGCGCTTCCCACAGGCAGGATAGCACAAACCATGGCCTTTGTTGAACCAGTTATGGATCACTGGTCGGTGCAAGTGGTTTACACCTACCCAATGAGCCTTGCGGAGCACTCACTCAGGGTTTGGAGTCGGTATCTCGATTAAAAATCCCATGCCTCGACTGGGATCCGAACCCAGTACCTACCAGCCTGTAGACCGATGGCCTGCCACGACGCCACCGAGGCCGGTATATTCAAAAGAACCATCAAAGATGATTCAGGTAAATGTTTTAATAACTGATAATGAATTTCAGCTGGTCCTACTGAAGTATCATGGGCTCTACGAAGAGCATCCTGCAATTCCTCCATAGAGAAACGCCTGTTGTACACTTCAGCATTTTCAGATGAAAAATTAATGGAATGCTTTTGAGCTTTAGTTCTGACAGATGTAAAGGCATCTGTACTGAAAGCAGAAGATGAGTTATGAGAAAAGTTGTCTGCCAATGCATTGGCAATGTCACGATGAGACGTAACATCCGTGTCATTGACAGACAAATGATGAACTGTATTGCTGGATTCTTTACCTTTGATTTTACGGATCCTATTCCAGACAGATTTCACTGATGTTTGTGAATTTAACTTGGAGACAAAAGTTCTCCAAGATGTGTTCTTACTCTGTCTAATCTCTCTGCGAGCCTTAGCCCTAGCAATACGAAATGCATCCAGGTTGTCTGCTGTAGGTTCACGTTTGAACCGCTCAAGCAACCTGTTTCGCTCTTTAAATGCATCTTTGCACTATCATTAAACCATGGTTTATTGAAACGCTTTGGCACTGCCGAAGTCTTAGGAATAGTTTCATCTGCAATGTCCTTCAAGATGGAAGTGAACAAAGACATGGGATCATCAGCATCAGTAATGGCAAATTGCTGCAGACAAGTGCTGCACAGATGCTGAAACTGACCCCAGTTTGCCTTCGCCAACTTCCATCTTTGAACCCTTTCAAGTGATGGTGGTCCATCATTCTCCAAAATAATGGGAAAGTGGTCACTACCACAAAGATCTGAACCAACTTTCCAGGAGAAATCAAGAAAAAGTGAAGGACTACAAAGGGTTAAATCTATAGAAGTGAAAGAACCACTTGCAGAATGAAAATATGTATGACTTTTATTATTGAATAAAAGTAAGTAATTTTTGAGAATTAAGTCTTCTAATTGTTTACCTCTAATATTTACATCCTCGCATCCCCACAAAGTGTGGTGACCATTAAAATCTCCCATAATAATAAAGGGAGTAGGGAGCTGATCAAGAAGACCTTGAAGATCCCTAGGATTAAAATTAAAATGATTACGAGGTGGCAAGTAAACTGAGCACAGAGTAACAGTTTTATGAGCCGTGACTTTGACAGCCACAGCTTGTAAAGTGGTATTTAATGTTACTCTGAGGAATGTTTTCATTAACAAGAATGGAAACACCCCCAGATGCTCTATTTTCACTTTCTTGAAATTTATGATAGAGGTTAAATTCTCTCATGGTAATATGATCAGTGTCCTTCAAGAAAGTTTCTTGAAGACACACTGCAAGAGGATTATGTGTTTGAATTAAAAGACTTAATTCATCAAAATTGGGCCTAAGCCCACGGCAGTTCCACTGAATGACTGAGTTAGTCATCAGGGGGAAGTATGGGAATTATCTTTGACTTTGCTGGTGGCTTTTTTGACTGGTGATATGAAATATCCATATCATCATCTTCCAAATCAGCTAAAGTTTCATAACTATTGCTGATTGGGACGAGACGTTCTTCGGCCTTCTTGAGTCGACCTGAACAGCTATCAGAACCATGTTTAGTCGAAGTAGAATTCGATTTTTTTGTTGGATTGTTTTTATTCACAGAGTCCTTGGGTGGAGAAACAATTGTTTGTTTTTGTACTGCTTTTTGTACTTGTCTTTCTGCCTTCTCAATGTCAGAGATATTTTTATATTTGGTGTCATCAGGGTGCCAAGTTAGCTCTGTGTTAACGGACACACTTCTAGTGGCAACTTTTGAGAAGCAGCAGCTGCTGCGTATGACTTGTTTACCACCGTAGGTGTCGCCGACTCCACTAGCTTTCTGGCCTCATTAAATGACAACCTATTTTGTACAACCTGTTGAACCCGTTTTTCCAATTGCCGCCATGGACACTCCCGCGAGTACGCACAGTGACTTCCCTTGCAATTGGCACAAACAATATCTTTGGTGCAGGACTTGCTTTCATGATCGAAAAGACCGCAACGTGCACATGTAATCTTGCCACGACATGTGTTCTGTCCATGACGAAATCTTTGGCATTTGAAACAACGCAAGGGATTTGGAATGAAGGGTTCAACTAAAATGTTACGGTAACCTGCTTTAATAGATATAGGAAGGGTAGGGACATTAAATGTTAAGACAAAGGTATTTGTCGGTAACAATTCATTGTTCCGACGTACCTTAATCCTCCTGACTACAGCAACGCCCTATGAGGACAAATTTTCACAAATTTCATCCTCACTGGTACCTTCCAGGTCTTTACACAAAATCACCCCCTTTGATGAATTCAGGGAGGAATGTGGGGTCACGTTAACAGGTACATTACAAAAGACCTTTGACTTAAGAAGACATGTCGAATGTTTTTCAGTAGAACATTCGACCAACAATCCATTCTTAATCTTTTTAACCGATTTCGGCTCACCAGCCAAGCCAACAATTGCCTTTTGAATGGCAAAAGGGGACAATCATCTTCAGTAGAACTGATGACAAGGTACCTTGGACAATGTTGTGAAGAAACTACTTTATATTAAAATGTTTCTTCACACTTTTCTTTGATATGCTGGACTCCTCGTCGGAAGACAAGAAGTCCGAAACTTCGGTGTGGACCCTTTTCAGGGTCCCATCCAAGGATGTATTTATATTTTTGGAAGACATAATTTAATTTTTAAAATTCATCAACCATGCCCCCCACCCACCACCGAGTCCAACAAGGGAACATGCTGCTGCGGATAACCTCCAGTCAGTCATGTCAGGGATACATGGTTGATATACTCAGGTAATATGCTAGAAATCACCCAATTGACCCTAGCCACCGCCCCAAGAGCAACATATACAAATGGTATATAACAATGTTTGTTCTTGACAAAATTAAACAAAACAGGGTTGATAACTCTTGAGCTTGGCGTGACCAGCCGATTGATCAGGTAGGGCCTTCCTGACCACCCGTCTAGTTGAACTCCGGGCCAAAGTGATGTATTGCCAAAAGTCATACCCGCAGGTATGCCCCAACTCAATCACCAGGATCCCATCATCCATCTTCACGGGTCGCACCTCACGGCAAACAAGGCGCCTCATACAAGGAGTTGTGCATTTATTGGCCATTCTATAAAAGAATGTTCACCCCTGCACCGCGGTGAGGTTAATGCACACGCAGGGGAGAGGACAGTGGACATTTGGGGCTTACAACAATGGCTGACCCACCGGTTGCTGTACCGCCAAGTTTGTTGCAAGGTAATACTGTTCAACCAACTATTTTGCCAATCGAGAGCGTACACACCATGATTGGTTTGCACGTTGCCGCAGCCACAAAAGAAAAAATAATTAAAGGGGAGTACGTAGATTTGGTGACATTGTTGGAGAACACAAATTTAGAAGGGAGCGATCGAATTTTGGTTATTGGGGAAGGGGGTCAGCTAATCACAAGGGAAAAAAACGGCAAGAAAATTATTGACATAGACGCCTGGACGAATGCATTTTTAACATTCGTTAGTATTTATGTGGCAGTGCATCCAGGAATATTGCAAGAGCTTTTGAAATATATACATGATATTAGGCTGGGGGCAGTGCGTACTGGTGGGCTAGGGTGGAAAGTGTATGACGAGCAATTTCGTCTGAGAAAAAGTGTGGACCCATCAAGTTCTTGGGGAAAGATTGACTATGAGTTGTGGTTGTTGTACATGTCTGCCCCAGCCACACCCATTGTTCCCATAAAGCAAGCTGGCAGTGCAATGCACAACAGGTGCTATGACTTTAATTATACGGCAGCGTGTTTACGTCGAGCGTGTAATTATGTTCACATGTGCATCAGATGTGGGGGGGGGGGGGGGGGGGGGGGGGGGGGTCATCCATTAGTGTCCTGTCGGGTTCAAAAACCGGGAGTCAGTTCTACATTTCGGGCCTTTCCAACAAACACAACAGGGGGACAAACTGGAACCCATCTACGGCCTCAGTCATGGCAAATGCGACACAGAGGACCAACCCCGACCGGTCAAAAATTTATGGCAACTGGGCAATTCCCCTATAAAAATTAATATGCTCATGGAATACTTGAAATCATACCCGTTGCAAGAAACGGCCTCTGAATTAGCTAATGGTTTTTCAAAAGGTTTTTCATTACAGTACACAGGACCTCGTAGGCGGACAGATTGTTAAAATTTGATATCTGCTCATCAACATCAAAACGAATTAAAACAAAAAGTCGACAAAGAAATTTCATTGGGAAGGGTCATTGGCCCATTTGATAAGCCACCTATTTCAAACTTGCATGTTTCACCCATAGGTATAGTACCAAAATCTGATGGGGGTTGGCGACTAATTACTCACTTATCTTACCCACATTTAGAAGGCATTAATGATTACATAGAGCCGGATTTGTGTTCAGTGAAATATAGTTCGTTTGATAAAGTGATGGAAATGATTAGCAATCTTGAAAAGGGGGCCTTGTTGGGAAAATTGGATATAAAGTCTGCATTTAGATTGTTGCCAGTATCCCCGGGGGATTTTGATTTGCTTGGGTTTAAAATTAACAATCAATATTACATTGATAAATGTTTACCAATGGGGTGTTCTATTTCATGTAGAGTTTTTGAACAATTCTCAACCTTTCTTCACTGGTTGATTCAAAGAAAAACCAATTTGAATACATTAGATCACTATCTGGATGACTTTATCTTTGCAGGTAATAGCTCTTCTCAACATTGCCAACAATTAATGTCCTCTTTCCAAGGTATTTGTCAGGAGCTTGGGGTTCCAATTGCGAATGAAAGAACTGTTGGCCCGGTAACAACTCTGACATTTTTGGGTCTGGAAATAGATACCATAAATATAATTGTTCGTATACCGGCAAATAAAATAGTTGCATTGGTTTCTTTGCTTCAGAAACTCATAACACTAAAAAAGGTGACATTAAAAGACCTTCAGTCATTGGTTGGGGCTTTGAGTTTTTTTCTGTAGAGCGATCAGGGCAGGCAGGGCATTTATTAGGCGGTTCTATGATGCGATGATTGGAGTTAAGCAGTCACACCATTTTATTCGGATAAATGCCTCCCTTAGAGCTGATTTGTTGATGTGGTTAACATTTCTTAGGAATTTTAACAGGCAGACATATTTTACAGAAAGTACCTGGACAGGGAATTCAGATTTAAATCTATTCACTAATAGTACAGGATCTGCCGAGTTAGGTTGTGGTGCTTATTTTAACGGGCAGTGGGTATACTTTCAATGGCCAAGTCACTGGCGTGGATCCAAGATAATGAAGGACATAACATTCCTAGAACTGGTGCCAGTGGTACTTTCAATGGCGATATGGGGCGAAAGGTTGGCAAACTGTAAGATCCTCTTCCATGTTGACAATATGGCACTGGTTTCCATTCTTAACAAACAAACATCAAAGGATAAGCATGTCATGAACCTTATCAGACATTTTGTTTATGACACAGGGTTAGCTTCATTTACTCGATTTTTGGGGAGGTATCAGTTGAGGGAGGTCTGGCCCCCTCCAGTTGATAACATTGTTAATTTTATTACATTTTTGTCCATCTCAGGTTTGTCAGATGCTACGGCCAGAGCATATACAGCAGCCATAAGCTTTAAGTGTAAAATGTTAGGCCTTCAAGATCCAACACATTTTTTTATCGTCGTTAAGGTATTGGAAGGTATGAAGAGGGTAAAACACAGACCAGACACCAGATTGCCAATCACATCAAATTTGTTAGCTCGACTTATTACAGCATTGCCGCACATATGTAGCAACTCTTATGAAGAAAAACTGTTCACATCAGCATATACTTTAGCATTTTTCAGTTTTCTAAGAGTTGGGGAACTGGCTGTATCGACTGGAAAGGCCCATAACAGGGTTATTGCCAGCAGTGACATTACAGTTGATGGAACAGTGCAAGGGGTGGTCCTCAGGCTAAGGTATTCAAAAACTGATCAGTTGGGTGGGGGGGGGGGGGGGGGGGGGGTGTCTGTGCATATTTCAAAAATCGGTGGCATTCTTTGTCCAGTTACCAATTTGGAGTCATTTTTGGGGGTTCGCCCTGCATTTAAGCGACCTTTGTTTTGTCACTTCGGAGGGGCACCTTTAACGAGATACCAATTTACAGCGGTTTTGAAAAAATCACTTGAATGCATTGGGGTGGATGCTCAGCATTATAAGGCTCATTCTTTTAGGATTGGAGCAGCTACAGCAGCCTCGGCTGCTGGTCACTCCATGGAAGCTATACAAGAGGCAGGGCGTTGGACTTCCACAGCATACAAGGGATACATCCGTTCTCCACTGATCAACCTTCCAAATAACCTTGATTAACTGTACTGTAGCTACCTTTACATCACTATTTCAGATTCGAGGGTATTGTGTGTGGGGTCCTCAATTATAAAAAGGGCAGCGATTCAAGCACGAACCAGACCTGGCGGTTGGCAGCTGGGGCTGGGGCGAGTCGGAATTTCCATCTGGTGGCAGGGCTATGGCGGTTTACAATTGGGAGCCTTGAAAAACAAAGTTTTGTTACTCTCAAGACATGAGCCCGCACCAAAATATTTGGTTATCCACTGTGGAGGAAATGACCTGGGGAATATTCAACTCGCAGCATTACGTGAGTTGATAAAATCTACCTTGCAATTTATTGCCCAGTTGTTGCCAAATACACGAATTATCTGGTCCCAGATTCTACCCAGGCTGAAGTCGCGTTATTCACAGAATAATAAGGCCATGGAAAGAGCTCGGGTGCGCATAAATAGTGCGGCAGGTAAAGAGGCCATTCGGCTTGGGGGTGGATACATATTGTATCCTGATATTTCCCTTAAATCGCCTTCGTTGTTCCTACCTGATGGAGTGCATTTAAGTAGTACAGGGACAGCCATTGTCTTGAACACCTTGCAAGGGGCCCTAGCGAGCTTCAAATCTGGATGTAATATGGCGTACCCATATTAGACGGTTGTCATGCTTTGGACTGAATTGGTTGGGGTCCGGCTATGTGATATAACTTTAAGCTTTCCTTCCCCCACACTATGGTTGTGGCGGTGGTCACTATCGCCAGAAATAGATTCTTGGATATTGACCATATAGCGATTACAGGTTGCTTAAAGTAACAGTATAGGCAATGTACATATATATATATTTTGGGGGGAATTAATAGTAACAGTTAAAAACCTTTTGGCCTCTGTCATCCCAGACCGGCCTCGGTGGCGTCGTGGCAGGTCATCGGTCTACAGGCTGGTAGGTACTGGGTTCGGATCCCAGTCAAGGCATGGGATTTTTAATCCAGATACCAACTCCAAACCCTGAGTGAGTGCTCCGCAAGGCTCAATGGGTAGGTGTAAACCACTTGCACTGACCAGTGATCCATAACTGGTTCAACAAAGGCCATGGTTTGTGCTTGCCTGCCTGTGGGAAGCTCAAATAAAAGATCCCTTGCTGCTAATCGGAAGAGTAGCCCATGTAGTGGCGACAGCGGGTTTCCTCTCAAAATCTGTGTGGTCCTTAACCATATGTCTGACGCCATATAACCGTAAATAAAATGTGTTGAGTGCGTCGTTAAATAAAATACTTCTTTCTTTCTGTCATCCCAGGGTCAAGGGGAAATAACTGATGAGTAGTAAATATTAACAGTTAAAACACTTTTGGCCTCTGTTTCCCAGGGTCAAAGGGAAATAACTGCTAGAAATTATTAATACGGTGTTGTTTAATTATTTGATTGTGTGATTATTTGATTGTTGGGGCTTGCCATAATGGTGTTGTCGGCAGCCCAGTTGTGTTGTATTATGTTGTCGCTATTGGGGCTCGCCATAAATGGTTTTGTGGGCAGCCCAATAAAATAGTATGTAATTTGTGAATATGGGTCCAGTTCTGTAAAGTAGTCTGGACATTAGACAACCTTTCAGAGTTACAGGGTGATTTTTTTCAACAACAAGGCGGAAGACTTGAGACAAGCGCAGATATATCATCACGCCTGAACATGGCGGATTCTAAATATTCCGTATCTTGAAACTGAACGACAAAACCGTTATACATTATTAAGACCGTATCTCCAAACACTGCAATCGAGTGGGCATTTGGCAAAAGAGTGGTTGTTTTAAAGAATCTCTATCTAGTGCCTCGACTATAGGAGGACAGTTACTCCCGAGGAGATCATGGAATACTGTCAAACATAATGTCGAAAGCAAAAACTACTTGTGAAATGAGTATCAGAAAGCCTTTAAAGTATTTGGAGCGGCATTTGCAAGTTGCCCTTGCTGCTAATCGAAAAGAGTTGCCCATGAAGTGGCGATATCGGGTTTCCTAGATCTCAATATCTGTGTGGTCCTTAACCATATGTCCGACGCCATATAACCGTGAATAAAATGTGTTGACTGTGTTGTTAAATAAAACATTTCCTTCCAATAGCAGATGATTAATAAATCAATGTTCTCTAGTAAAGCCAATAAACAAAACAAATTTTTACTTTTTGTCATAATTTGTATATGATAGATAGCAACTAACCCTTGTCCCTTAACCCTCGAGTTAGGTACAGTGCTGCCAACAGTTACCCTTTATAGCCCAAAGGTAGATTTTATGAAATATATCCCCATATTTAGACCATCTCTACCATTATGTTTATTTGTAGATGTTCTTTGTGGCAGTCAGCCAAAGGTTCCTCATGCTGAGGTTGTATTTTGTGAACGAGATATGTCTGGATGCACTTACAAATGTACGGATGGCAGCAAACACATTAGAGGAAGTAACGTTATAAACTGCCAAGATAACGGCCAGTGGGGAAAACCTGCAATTGTATGTGCACGTGAGTATGACAGGTTTTTCAAAATGTTGTTTTAACATATCTTATAGTAATTAATCAACAAATAAAAACTATATTTATCAATATTTCACTGAAAATTCCACACATACTGTTTTTACACCACCACCACCAACAACAACAACAAAAATGGTATCGAGATTATAATAAATATTGGATCGTGCCTATCGACTAGCTAAATAATTTATTTTAGAAACAAACCCAAGTAAAATGTAACTGCGAGTACCGAACTATGAGAAAAACAAATAGGTGACGACCTAACTGAACCATATAAGACTTTCTGCATAAGGTCCTCATACAGAAAACTCTGACGACTGATTATGTTAGGTTTATCATTACATATATTTAGTCCTGCAAAACAGTAATCTACATTGCAGCGACCACACGTTACGTTGATAGCCCTGAACATGGTGTTCTGTACAGTGGTAACAAGTCTACGACTACGAGTGGTTTGGTGTATCAAAGTTGGGCAGTTGATTCCCCACACAAAATTGACCGAATGAGTGAATGAATGAATGTTTAACGACACCTCAGCACGAAAAATACATCGGCTATTGGGTGTCAAACTGTGGTAATGGAAAAACAATGTGATGATCAACATCAATATAAAAATTCAACAGTTAAATTAAAACACAGTGTAAAGGACTGTGTAAAAATACAAATATCACAGATATATAATATTAAAATTTAGAATAAAACTCAGTATCACGTAAAAATTACAATAAAAGTTCTGGATCACATTTCTATGTCCAAATATATCTTTTCGAGTTGCTGTTAAATGCTTACACTCCACCAAAATGTGTCGCACAGTCAAAAGACTCTGACAGTGCTCACACTGAGGTGGAGAATCTTTCTTTAAAGGGACATTCCCGAGTTTGCTGCATTGTAAGATGTTTCTGACTAATAAAATATTTTTACGATTAAACTTACATATTAAATATAGTTTCTTGTTTAGATTATAAATGTCTGTATATTCAATGTGTTTCTGGTCGGCTTAATATTTGTAAGAAGCCCAAACTGGATTTTGTCTTCAAATAATTTCGTACGTACGAAAACATATAGTTTAGGAAATAAAATGAAAATTAACCTATTACAAATATTAGAACGATCAGAAACACGTTTAATATACAGTAACTAATATTCTAAACAAGAAAATATATTTAATATGTAAGTTTAATCGTAGAAAATTTTTATTAGTCGATAACATCTTAAAACATTGCAGCAAACTCAGGAATGTCCCTTTAAGATAAATGAATGGGTCAAGTAAGTATGACCGATGTGGGCACAACACAAGACTATTTCATCCTTCCTGCACTGTCTATAGAAGGACTGCCACTCTCCCAAGACTGGCTTGATAGCATGAAGCTTGTTCGCAACCTAACCGTCCCAATCACGTTGCCAAGTCGAAAAGATAAATTGATTGATACTATATTTAAAATCAGTATACGGTACACCAACCATGGCATGAGGCAAATCCAAAGCAGACTTGGCAGCAAAATCTGCATTTTCATTACCCCTGATGCCAACATGGCTGGGCACCCAACAAAATACAACATATTTAATGGCAATAGATAAAAAGACACACTTTCGTATCACCATCCCAATTAAGGGATGGTCCAGCTTCATATTGCGCAAAGCTTGGAGACACGTAAGTGAGTCAGTAAAAATAATACATTTGGATGCATTAGAATCCTTTATTTCTTCCAAGGCTTTAATGCCTGCCCAAACTTCAGCACTAAAGATCGATGCTGAGTCAGGCAATCTCATGGAAAGTATTGTGTCTGATGGAAAAACTGTAGCACAAGCCACAGAATCCCCATCCCGTGATCCGTCTGTATACACAGGAATGTAATCACGGTACTTGTCTAGAATTTCCATGAAAAATTGTTTATAAATAACAGCATACTTTCTTCAGATGCGCCAGATCAAACACAATTTTAGGTGGTGTAATACACCAGGGTGGTAAAACAAAATATGAAGGAGTTTCCAAAGTGTCGGTTAAATCAATGTTGGAAAGCGACAAAAAGCGCTTAATGCGACGACCAAATGCACGAATAGCATTTAGCCTTGCGTCAAACAACTTCATATATCTGTTATCAAACACCGCATCGTGTGTTGGATGTTTTGGTAAAGATTTAATCTTGGCAGCATACTACAGAGAAAGCTTGGGGAGTTCGGGGGGTTCGCTGATGCAAATGGTCCGCTTTCAGATCTAAAACATACAGGTTTATACATATGGAGTTTCTGGTGGTGCAAAAACAAAATAGAAAAGGTCCACTTGATTCATATTCGACCCCCCCCCCCCCCCCCCCCAGGTCCAGCTCACGCTACGTCCCTGTTCTTAATATCAAATAACAATGGGGATTTCAAAGCCAAATACGAGCGTGCAAGAAATATCCATAGAGGGAAACACTATAAGCTTTCTCAAAACACATGTTAACAATAAAATTGATTTCCAAGGAAAATATTATTTATTGCCATGTTCGTCCCTCTGATCAACATTACAAAACAACTAAGCTTATAGTGTTTTCAAACAATAACTTTGTATTAGTGAAGGGTGCATATCACATTTAACTATGAATGTACACCGTAGATAGAGGGCTATCAATACTGAAGTTAACAACACAAGACACGCAAATAGTTTCAAACCCATTAGTTTTTGCGATCATTAACATCAATATCGTTTGAAAATTTTAGGACCATTTTCACAGTCTCTTTTCCGAATTAACTATATCATGAAAAACATATTAAAGTATTAACATTTTTGTTGTTGATCAGTATATAGACCCGGTATATGTGTTCTACTGATTTTATGAAACGAGTGTCGGGATTATTGTATTCCCAGTGAGAGTGAGGGTAATGCATGAATCCTGACACGAGTTTCGTAACATCAGTAAGACTCACACGCGAGTGAAATAATTTCTTTATTATTTATGTTACTATTTTTCAGGAATAACAAAGACTGTGTCAAACGTGACTAGGAGACAACGGAATGACGTCATTTTCAGAAATTATATCGTTTTAAAAAGCGACGTCATCAGCCCTTTATATGTCTTCCCTTTATAGAAAATTACATCTAATGACCAACCAGTGATAAAACGAAATAAAGTTACAATGAATGTAATTTTATTCATGAAATATAAAATGTAATTACAAATTTCACATACACAGAATAAATGTTTAACGACACACATGCACGAAAAATACATCAGCTATTGGGTGTCAAACTATGGTAAATGCCAAAACAAATATGTGATGATCAACATCAATATAAAAATTCAACAATTAAATTAAAACACAGTGTAAAGAACTGTGCAAAAAATACAAATATCACAGATATATAAAATTAAAATTTAGAGTAAAAGTCAGTATCGCATAAAAACTGCAATAAAAGTTCTGGATGGAATCGAAATGATTCCATCACATTTCTTTGACCAAATATATCTTTTCGAGTTTTCTTCAAATACTTACTCCACCAAAATGTGGCACACCGTCAGAGTACACTGACAGTGCACACACTGACGTGGAAGAACTTTCTTTAAGATAAATGAATGGGTAAAATATGTATGACTATTTCATCCTTTCTGCACATAGGAGGTCTGCCACTCTTCCAAATTCGGCTTGATAGCATGAGGCTTGTTCGCAATCGCACCGTCCTAATCATGTTGCCAAGTCGAAAAGATAAATTGGTTGATACCATGTTTAAAATCAGTATACGGTACACCAACCCTGGCATGAGGCAAATCCAAGGCAGACTTGGCAGCAGAATCGTCCTTTTTATTACCCCTGACACCAACATGGCTGGGCACCCAACAAAATACAACATCTTTATTGGCAATGGATAAAAAGACACACTTTTGTATCACCATCCCAATTAAGAGATGGTCCAGCTTCATATTGTGATAGTATCTGATGGAAAAACTGTAGCACAAGGCACAGAATTCCCATCCCGTGATCCATCTGTCTAAACAGGAATGTAATAACGGTACTTGACTTGAATGTCCATGAAACATTGCTTGTACAAAACAGCATCTGTACGATCTTTCTTCAGATGCGCCATATCAAACACAATTTTAGGTGGTGTGATACACCAAGGTGGTAAAACAAACTATGTAGGAGTTTCCAAATTGTCAGTTAAACAATGTTGGAAAGCGACAAAAACCACTGAATGCGAAGACCAAATGTACGAATAGCATTTGGCCTTGCACCAAACAAGTTCATATATTTGTTATCAAACATAGCTTGATGTGTTGGATGTTTTGGCATTGATTTAATCGTGGTGGCATACTGCAGAGAAAACTTTGCATGCCTAGCACCCAAACAAGGTTCGTGAGCATCAACGTACAAGCTCTCTACAGGAGATGTTCTAAACGCACCAAGACAAAGCCCGAGTTCCTGGTGTGTATAGGATCTAACATCTGCAAGTAAGACTTTGCTGCCAACCCATACACAATTCATCCATAATCTAGTTTTGACCTCACAAGAGATCTATACAGACGGAGCACAACTTTGCGGTCTGTTCCCCTTTCCGTATTACCAATAACTTTTAAAATATTAAAAGCTTTTAAGCCCTTCTTTTTAACATATTTAAGATGGGGCACAAAAGATATCTTCCTGTCAAAAATAACCCCCAGAAATTTGGTCTCCTCGTCCTCCACAACTGGAATTGGATTGTTGTCCAAAAACAACTGTGGATCTAAGTGGAGACCTCTTATCTGGCAGATATGCATACAAACCGTTTTTACCTTTGAGAATCGAAAACCATTGTCAGTTGCCCATTGATGAAGTTTATTCAAACGAACCTGCTACTTACGTTCAGTGATGTTCATATTGGACGATCTATAGCAAATCTGAAAATCATCGACATATAACGAGCAATCCACACCAGGTGTTAAACACTGGGTGATGCTGTTAATTGTCACAGAAAATAAAGCTACAGACACGATACTACCTTGAAGCATACCGATCTCCTGTGGATGAAGGTCGGACAAGGTCGCCCCCACCCGAACTTTTAAAAGATCTATCTTTTACAAATTGAGAAATAAAAACAGGAAGTCGACCTCTAAGGCCCATGCCATGGAGGACATTTAAAATCCCATACTTCCACGTGGTATCGTAAGCTTTCTCCAAATAAAAAAAGCACTGAAACCAATTGCTGATTATGGATGAAAGCATCGCATCCCTACAAAACGTTTCAAATCTAACAAGATGATCAACTATGCTACGTCTAGATCTGAACCCACATTGCACGTTAGTAAGCAATTTTTGGGATTCAAGATACCAGACAAGTCTACGATTGATCATTCGTTTCATGGTTTTACTAATGTAACTTGTCAAAGCGATAGGGCGATAACTAGTAGGTAATAATAATTGCTTTACTTCAATCAGAAGGAAAGTCACCAGAAATCCAGATGTTATTAAAAATATTCAAAAGAACCATCAAATATGTTTCAGGTAAATGTTTTACTTAACTGATGATGAATTTCATCTTGTCCTACTGAAGTATCATGGGCTTTACAAAGAGCATCCTGCAATTACTACATAGAGAACCGCTTGTTGTACACTTCAACATTTTCAGATGAAAAATTAATGCAGAAGATGAATTATGAGAAAAGTTGTATGCCAAGGCATTGGCAATATCACGATGAGACGTGACATCCGTATCATTAACAAATGATGAACTGTGTTACAGGATTCTTTACCTTTGATTTTACGGATCCTATTCCAGACAGATTTCACTGATGTTTGTGAATTCAGCTTGGAGACAGACGTTCCCCAAGATGTTTTCTTAATGTCTAATCTCTCTGCGAGCCTTAGCCCTAACAATACGAAATGCATCCAGGTTATCCCCAGTAGGTTCACGTTTGAACCATGGAGCCTGTTTCGCTCATTGAATGCATCTTTGCAGATATCATTAAACCATGGTTTATTGAAACGCTTTGGCACTGCCTAAGTCTTAGGAATAGTTTCATCTGCAATATCCTTCAAGATGGAAGTGAACAAAGACATGGGATCATCAGCATCAGTAATGGCAAATTGTTGCAGACGAGTGCTACACAAATGCTGAAACTGACCCAATATGCCTTCGCCAACTTCCACCGTTGAACCCTTTCAAATGATGGAGGTCCATCATTCTCCAAAATAATGGGAAAGTAGTCACTACCACAAGAGTCTGAACCAACTTTCCAGGAGAAATAAAAAAAAAGGTGAAGGACTACAAAGGGATACATCTATAGAAGTGAAAGAACCACTAGCATAATGAAAATATGTATGACTTTTATCATTGAATAAAAGTAAGTCATTTTTGAGAATTAAGTCTTCCAATTGTTTACCTCTAATATTTACATCCTCGCATCCCCACAAAGTGTGGTGACCATTAAATTATCCCATAATAATAAAGGGAGTAGGGACCTGGTTAATGAAAGCTTGAAGATCTCTAGAATTAAAATTAAAATGGTTTCGAAGAGGTAATTAAACTGAACATAGAGTAATAGTTTTATGAGTCGTGACTTTTACAGCCACAGCTTGTAAATTAGTAGTTAATGGCACTATACTCTGAGGAATGTTTTCATTAACAAGAATGAAACATCCCCAGATGCTCTAATTTCAGTTGCTTGAAATTTGTGATAGAGGTTAAATCCTCTCATGGTAATATGATCAGTGTCCTTCAAGAAAGTTTCTTGAAGACACACTGCAAGAGGATTATGTTTTTGAATTAAAAGACTTAATTTATCAAAATTGGGCCTACGCCCACGGCAGTTCAACTGGATAACTTTATTTACCATCAGGAGGAAGTATGAGCTTTATCTGTGGCTTTGCTGGTGGTTTTTGTGATCAGCAATGATCTGGAGATGAAATCGCCATATCGTCTTCACCGATATCAGTCAAAGTTTCGTACATATTGCTGATCAGGACTGAACACAGTTCGATTGTCTTCAGCCGACCTGAAAGTACTTCTTTTTATTTCTTTGTGTCAATGCCTGTCTTTGGGAGACTAGTGCTTGACCTATTTGGTGGAATTGTAACATCCAAGGACATTTGGGTTTCCATTTCTTTCTGATGGGGAGTAACTTTGGCTTTTTTGTGATGCTTTTTGCACCTGTTTTTGAGCATTCTCAATGTCAAGACAGTTTCTTCTATTTGGCTTCATCACAATGCCAGGTTATGTCGGTGTTGACTGCAACTCTTTTAGTGGCGGCTTTGGCAGCAACTGCAGCTGCATATGACTTGTCAACCACTGTTGGCGCTGCCGTCTCCACCAATCTCCACCAATCTCCTGGCATCCATGAAGGATAATTTATTTTGTACCTTTACCTGCTGAACCCGTTTTTCCAGTTTCCACCACGGACACTCTCGCGAGTATGCATAGTGGTTGCCCTTGCAGTTAAGACAAAGTATATCGTTTGTACACGTCTTGTTGTCATGGTAATCAAGACCACAGCGAGCATATGTAAGTTTGCCACGACATGTGTTCTGGCCATGCCAAACCTCTGACATTTGAAGCAACGCAAGGGGTTTGGAATAAAGGGATCAACGGGAATATTAAGATAACCAGCTTTGACAGATTAGGGAACGGTAGGGACATTAAAGGTGAGGATACAAGTATTCGTCGGTAACAAGCCATTGTTTCGACAAACCTTTATTCTCCTCACTGCAGTAACACCATGTGAGCATAGATTTTGACATATTTCACCCTCACTGACTCCTTCCAGATCTCTGCATCTGATCACTCCCTTGGACGAATAAAGGGAGGTATGCGGAGTTACCTTAATTGGTATGTTACAAAAAATTGTAGACTTGAGAAGGCAAGTTGAGTGTTTTTCGGTTGAACATTCAACCAACAGTCCATTCTTGATTTTTTTTTTTTTTTTTTACTGATTTTGGCTCACCAGCCAAGCCAACAATTGCCTTTTGAATGGCAAACGGGGATAATTTGTTCAATACCCCATCATCAGTAGAACTGATGAAAAGAAAGCCAATTTTGTGAAGAAATTACTTTGGATTTCCTCACAGTATTCTTTGATTTCATGGAGTCAGAAACTTCGGTATGGACCCTTTTCAGGGTCCCATCAGAATTTGGTATTTGAAGTTTAGGTATCTCCATATTTAATGGATGAAAGGTTCATCAACCATGCCTCCCCCCCCCCCCCCCCCCCCCCCACCCACCCACCCACGACCGAGTCCAATAAGGGGACATTGTGCTGCGGATAACCAGCAGACAGCCATGCCTGGGATACGTGGTTGATATACTTTGGCATTAAGAAAACAAAATCACCCAACTGACCCTAGCCACTGCTAGGTAGGTCGGGCCTACCTGATCGCCCGTCTATTTGAACTCCGGGCCAAAGTGATGTATTGCCAGACGTCATACCCGCAGGTATGCCCCAAGTCAAACACCAAGATCCCATCATCAATTTTCACTGGTCGCACCTCACTGCAAACAAGGCGCCCCAAATGGGGAATTGTACTGTATTAGCTATTCTCAAGGAGAACGTTTCACTTCTGCACCACGGTGAGGGTACAGTACATGCAGGGGCACATACACAGAGCTAAGACTTTGGAAACAACGTCATGTTATGACGTCGCTTCCTAATATTACGTCATTACACTTGTTATTACACCTGCTTTGCATGATTATTATTAACTAGGTCATGTTGAACCATATGGATAATAAATTATTATCTTAAACTTTAGTACTAGTAGTTATGACCAATATAACTAAGGGCGGAAGGAAAGAAGGAAGGAAGGGATGTGGGTTTTTTTTCAACAACAAACGCAAGATATTTTCATTATGGTTATAGGGAGAGGAAACACAATGAGCTGCTCTTTCTGATTAGCAGCAAGGGAGCTTTTAATTGGAGCATCCCACAGGCAGGATAGCATGACCTTTATTACACCAGTTTTGGATCACTGGCTGGAACGAAACATAACTTGGCTTTAATTGGTCAGGTCAGAAATTGCTATATATAGATCAATGCACTAACACATTCTCAAGTATCATCAATACGTTTCAGTTCCTGATTGTGGAGTACCACCAGAGAGGTTGTTTGCTACAGTGTCAATGCCAAATGGGACACACTATCTGTCTTCTGTCAGCTATTCATGTGATACTGGATATGCAATGTCAGGCACAAACTCCATAATAACATGTCAGAAAAACGGACAGTGGAGTCGTGCATCTTTCCAGTGTGAAGGTTAGTTGGGATAGGTATATAGCCTTGATTATTATTAGTTCATAGGCTTCTGTTGAACATCTGAAATTTGTGGAATTTTCTGCTAGATTCTTGGCAAATAGGCGTAAACCACTGTAAATAGTGTAAAGATAAAGAATTTCATTGTTGCCGTTTTTTCCATTCACCTTTAGGGCGGCCATGTTGAATTTCAAAATGGCCACCATTCTGGAGCTATTTTTATCAATATCTCGCTTATTAATGTAGGTAGAATCACAATTCCAGTTGCTACACCCAGGTTTTTGTATACAAGGATTCACATAGTGTCATAAAAAAATTGATAGAACAGTCGCCATCTTGGATTTCAAGATGGCCGCGATTCTGGGGCTCTTTGTCAATATCACACCTCATCTTGAATTCCAAAATGTCAGCCATTCTGGACTCATCGGCGTTTCAACATGTGACATATTCAAAAAAAATTCCAGAGATCATGGTGAACAGGCAGTCAGAGACTTACATGTACATCTTCCATGGGAACTCGTAGAATCTGTTGCGCTTTTCGAGTAATATAATGGATGACACAGAGCCAACTGCAAAAAAGAAGCCCACAGACTATAAACTCTGTCTGAAATGCCAGGACAGTAAGGCAAATGAGTGCCTCGGTCAACCAAAGATTGACAGTTACAAATTGTTTTTGGCAAATGTATCTGTACGTGCGAAATACACAAATCCGACGTTTGTCGCACTCCAGCAGAGACTGAAAGGAGTATCAGCAGTTTATCTCCAGCTGAATAATGCCGTTTGGCATAGGACATGTTACAGTGAAACAACGCACAAACAACATACAGAACGAGACGAGGAGAGATATGAACAAGCAATGAGCCAAAATGTGGTTGCCCCCCTCATGTTACGGACCAAGGGACGGCCATCATCTGTTCTGTCACAAACTGATACCAACCTGACAGCACCAGAATTGTCACGGATCTCCAAGGAAATAGAGCAACTGGCAGGCGTGTCACCATCATCAGCAGATGCACACCATAGTTCTTCCACTGCACAGGTAGTCTACCAGGAAAAATGTATTCAACGTCTAAAGGCAACTCTGACTGAATGTAACATTTTCACGTCCACGGAAATCGACGATCATCCAAAGTCAATGTTCAAGCTGATAGCAAATGAAGTTTTGCCACTGAAAGTTCAGGAGGCTATTCTCACCACAGAGAAACGCGGGTTGGAAGCATTCAGGACATTTGTCAATCAGAGAATACTTGGGGATGAAAGTCTATGGTCAAAAATGACAAAGCTGAAGCTCTTATCGTGGAATTCTGCTTGCAAGGATCTGACTGTGAAATCAGGGAATGAAGTTTTAACACTCAAGGCAACAACATCACTGTTTGCCCGGCTCCTTGTAATAGCAAGGTCATCAAGAGATACTGTCGACCTCGAAGAAGTGATAGGAATGCATGAACTGTCAGATACTAACAGAACTCTGATTCGACCGGATGGATCGGTGCATCCAACAACAGACAAGAGCAAGGTGATAGGTCTCCTAGAAGGTCTTGTGAATCATGATGGCCAGGGTACATTTCTGGAACCACATAATCTTGGGGATGATTTAAAGGATCTACCCCCAAAGGCAAAAACCTGCCTCATCATAGATGGAATGGCAGTTCTTCAAGAACTGATGTCTGTGAGGCATTTCAATGACTGTGAGGAGCTTGATGCAGCATATGTGCGTGTCATTAATAGTCGAGGCTATAATTATGAACAATTTAGAGTCATATTCGACAATTATACGGTTACTGATTCATTGAAAGAATGCACAAGGGAACGTCGAAGAGGTAAAACAAAAGGAACGAAGACCTATATCTGTGAAAATTCCACACGCATCAAAGATGCCAAATCGTTTCTTGCTACAAATGGAACGAAGGATTCACTAACACTGTTCCTTGCAGATAAGTTAATGGACAATGGATCCACACTGAAAATACTGACCGCAACGAGAAAGAATGTTCGGAACAACTTTGACTGTGATGTGGCAACATATGTTAGCACACAGGAAGAAGCTGACACTCTAATGATATTACATGCTAAGTTACTTGCACAGACTGGATTCAAGATAACCCTGTATTCACAAGACACAGATGTGTTGCTTCTTGCTCTTCGTCGAGCTGAAGAACTTGGAGATGACAGTGCACTGATTATGGGCACAGGAGAGCGACGCCGTAAAATCTATTTGAAGCCTATCTATGACAAACTCGGATCACAGAAGTCAAAGGCACTGATAAACTGGCATGCTCTAACTGGTTGTGATACTACCGGACACATCCAATCAAAAGGAAAAGTAACCTGCTTCAAAATGTTTCTTGAGGCGAGTCCAGCTGTCGTGGAAGCAATATGTCAAATAGGTGTTGGAGATGAGCCATCTGAAGAAGTAACAGAAGGGTGTGAACAGTTCCTTCGTAGTTTATTCTGTCCTAAGGGTACCACTCCAAATAGTTCTAATGAGTTACGATGGGACCTATTTCGTCAGATGAAGCCTGAGCAAGGTGTTGATAGATTGCCACCGACGGCCGGAACGTGGAGAGAACATATTCGTCGTGCTCACCTTCAAGCTAACATATGG
>NW_024534117.1:0-71846 GCF_016097555.1 Gigantopelta aegis
TCAAAGCTCACTTTACTTCTATAACTACTCTTTATTGTTGTACACTTGCTAGTAGGCATGATCCTATAAGTCTATTCATTCATCAATAGTCAATAATTGCTATACCAAAGATTTTCAATTTGTTGTAAACATCACAGTGCTAAACATACCTATTGACAATTAGTATGAATATTTATAAAACCGTTTTCTTAAAGCTCACTTTACTTTTATATACTCTTCTTTTTGCCTGCTAGCTGTGCTGTGACCTGCATAGGCAGTGATCCTATAAGGTCTAGAAGTAGCAGCACACTCAATGACTGTGTCATATAATATATCTTATAACAGTAGTATCATTAACATCTAATACTGGCCTCCTTTATACTGTTAACTGATGAGTGAGCAAAGTCCTTCGCTACATACTCTTGTAGCCCAATAAAGGTCCACGCGTTTGGAGTCCTCTCTACAAAATTATTATATCGTATCATCATAATTATAACAGTCTTCACAAGTATACTTCACATATCTTAGGAATATACTCCTCCTAGCTTATTGACCACAGTAACACTTAAAAGAGATCTTCATTTTCTTTATTGCATTTTCTAATGAAATGTCCATGATCACTCTGTAGGAATCTTTGAATCACGCCAGTAGTAACTCTAGCAAGAATAGTAATATTTAATTAGTTTATTTCTGGAAAAAAAGAGGGATTTTAAGACTGTGGACATTGGTATTTTTTCTGCAGCATCTTTAGCCATTAAATAATGTGTTTTAACTAAATAGGTGAATGCCATCAAGGGAAGAAAAATGAAAAATTCGAAGTGAAAAAAGGAGAGTGAAAAATTGAAAAGGGAAAGTGGACCAGAAATTAGAATGTCCACACTCGGCTTCAGTACAAATCAGTAAAGTTCATTTTAATTAATGGATCACTTGTGTATAAATCTCTTATCAAAGAATATTCTATAAAAATCCCTCTAAAACTACGACAGATTGTAACAACCATGCCTGTTTACTATAACAGTTCTAATTGAATTATTAACAAACTAAATATGATAATTGAAGACAATTTGCATTTAACAAATAATGAATATTATATAACCAGGTTTGTGTCATCCTCCTCCAAACAACAGCAACTGTGCTGACCTGTAGAGTTAGAGATAAACAATTATGATTTACTGAGAGTACCGAATAGTGAACTAACATGGCAAAATGATCAACAAATATAAGTTTAACAAGAAGTCCAGACTAATTACTGAGTGCTTTTAGCATGAGGCAACTAATCTGAATGCTGAGCAAATCTCACTTTAGTTTTATATATGTATTCATGTGGTTCAATCATGCTTATGAATGAAATAATTGCTTTATCAGACCAAGAACCAAGGTAGCAAAGCATGCGATGTTTTGTTCACAATGAAAATGTTTACTTGATGTTTAGCAATGCAATAAACTTGAATAAAGGAAAAGCAGACATATTTGAAGCAATTAAATATTTGTATACCAAGTATTATTAAATATTAGATGTGGATCTTTTTAATACACAACAAAGGCAATTGAATATTTATATTATGTACTACATTTCATTAAATCTAGTATCATCCACTTACTTCTTTGTTCACGATCTTCAGATGAAAGTCATGTTCTGCTACTTGTCTGTTGTCATGACGTGGACAGTTGCAAGTGCTTGTCATAATGAATGTCCTCCTCCTCCTCCTCATGTCATCATCATCATCAGGTATTAAAAAATTATAACGTCGACGTCTACGACGTTTCCTATGTAAATAAAATACTTATCTCTCTATGTAGTTCAAGTTGACTAAGTCAGCACTTGCATATTATAAAGAAAAGTGTCTGTTTTTATATTCTACACTTAAAAATAACATTACAGCATAGCCAATTCACTTTTGCCGAACAACATCACATTTAACGATGTATTCCAAAATTAAGTGCCATTTGCTTATAAATTTCTGTTGTTTCTCAACCATTTCAAGGAGTTATTTCAAGAATGCATGATAAACCAGGCATGATTACATGAATATGTCCATAGTTATGAAAGTGTGTATAACATGAACAGAACATGTCATAATTTCCATAAAATTATATTGACACTAGAAACACTCTGGGTGATCCCTCCTCTATAGATGAGGAACTTGAACTAGTATGTACTGACCCAAAACACCATAATTATTATCATCTATAACAAAGTTTTAAACAGGCATACTATTATATGCTGCAATAGTCTCTCTAGCTAATGTACTTAGTGATAATATTGATATTAATACTTACCATAGTACATGTATAATGACTGCCATTACTACTATGACTACCAATTAACAGTAGTATGAATACTCCCAGAACACTTCCAATAATAGCAGCCTCTTGTGATGAGGATAACCCTAGCAATTAAATAAAATGATGCATCTGTTATAAAAGTCCTCTAAGTATCCTGTTTTTGGTGGATTTACTGTCTATATCTGTAACTCTACATTTATACATGTATTATAAGAGAGCAGGACATTTAGAGCTCTCCATCATCTATAATGTATTTATTATGTTATTTCTTACTGGGAACATGAGCTGTAGGTGACATAAGAACAGATGTATCTTTGGAAGTAGAAGAACCAGCAGATTCAAAAGTGAATTAGTATTAACTGTAAGTGATATAGAAACAGACGATGAGAAGGAATAATAGAAGAATGAACTTCCATATTTAGAAGCTGTAATAGACAATGTCCTATATTTAGTTGTTATAGAAGAACTACTAAATGAATAGACTGTAGTAACAGTTGAAGATGGAATAGCAAGTGAGTCAGATGTAGGGAAGTAAATGTTGATAAATGAAGGACTATAAAGATGATAGGATTGAGATAGACAAATGTGATAGTTGATAAATTCTGATGAAGAAGACAAAGACTAGAAAGATGAATTCAGAAGCATTATTGATGAAAAATTGAATGAGGTGTGAAGATTGAGAGAGACAAAAGTTCTGAAGATAAGATGAATTCAGAAGTACTAATTGATGTAAATGTATTTGATGTAAAGAAGTAAAGAGAAGATTGAGATGAGACAACAAGTGATGTTGTTGAGATAATAAGAGAATCAGAATACCAAGGTATAGTAGATGTAGATATTGAGATTATAGATGATGAATGATGAGTTGTAGTCCATAATGAAGTCAATGATGTAGTTATTACACTAGATAATGTAGTGATGAGTAATGAAGACATGATAGAAGAATTACATGATGATTCTGAATTTCCAATTACCTATAAGATATCATGTAATATAATGTGAACACAATTAACCTCAAAGCTTTCAATGTTATAAGTTTATAAACCAGTATATTTGATCTACAGTAAGTCTATCAATATACTATTTGTAGACTCCACTTTCCTATTTTACAAGGTAGGAATTCATTATTCCACTAACCATTTATTAAATATGTAATATTGTCTACTCATATCTTATATGTTACTGATATTACAACACCTAAACTATGACCTATACATGATAATGAACCATAATAGGGACATTGATACAGAACAATTCTCTATAATGTATTTGTAATCAAAAGGTTATTTTATTGTTTTTTAGATAAAATAAAGAAACCTCATTAGTTTTTCTAAAAAGAGCAGCAAGTACATGTTTACTGTATATAGTAAATAAACATTGTGATAGAAAACTGACACAATCATACATATGCATGGAGTTTAAGGAGAATAATTGTAAAAATTGTAAAAATTGTCTCGTTGGCATTTCTGTTTGTGAGTATATTCTAATATTAAAACTTGAGATATCATGTAATATAGTGTAAAAATGTAGACTATTCTTAATATTAAAGCATTTAAACAATGTTGGAATAAATTTATAACCAGTGTATTTTCATGTAAGGTAGTCTAACACTATATAAAATACATAACTCCATTTCCTATTTCACAAGTTGGTAATTCATTACTCATGGAAACATTAATTGAACTTGTGGTATTTTCTATTCCATTTAGTATGTATCCTATATGACCATATCACTGATATTACTGTCCTACTATTTTATTGAGCATCAACAATAAAAGAAAACTAAACTTGTAAAGTAAACATTTCAAAGAAAAATGTATTAAACTTACTATTACAGTGTACACCAACATCTTGTCTGTGAAAGCAATCATTGTGAGATTACCAAATCCACTAAAGTTACACTCAGTAATACTTTCTTCATTACCAACACATCTAACTTATCAAGATATATAGGTCCTAATTATGAAAGAAAGATCAGTTTCAATTTACTTTTAATGTCCTTACATCATGGACATCTTTAGAGAATCACGATAACCAGGTAACATTAATAAGCTCTTATGAAAATTGTCATATAAAGTCAGTTATATTTCAGGTTTCATGAATGCTTGAGAACATTGGGTAATGAGATCCAAAAGTCATCTGTAGTGTACCAAACAAAATCTGTAGACTGCTAATGGCTTCAGTTTTGTAGAGGATGAATTATATTGAAGCATAGTATACCAATATTAGATGTTTATAGCAGAAGGCCAGCCAAACATCACATAACAAAAATTACAATACCAAAGAAGACTTCAATTTACGTTTATAATCCTTACATCAGATATACCATCACTATTCTCAATTGTTTTATAGATTAGCGAGCTTAATATAACTTAATTATCATGTCAAAGTGCAAACTATTTTACACAGACAAGCTTTTATTTATAATATTTTTGTTTTCATATATTTTACCTAGGTGTTCCTATAATAGAGTTCATTTGTTATGATAATGCTTGTCATATGATAGAGGCTTGCCAAAAAAAGAGTGGTTCTTACAGAATCTTTTAGAGCTAGTCCCCACTAACAATAGAGGTCAATAAAATGTCATATTAGAGGCAATGCTGATAAATGGTGTGAGGAAAATTGTGACCCCCATAACTTTCCCCAAGCAAGCAAATGTAAGAATGGTCTGATTTAAAAATAGTGTACAAAAATTTATATTTTATGATTATTTTCTTTTATTCCTATGATACATTAGGTTGATTCAGAACTCAGAAGTCTGTATAGGATGGGGTTACAATGCCAAAGACTCTCAAGGTACTTTTTAACCTTACTAAGATAATAACATACACTTTTTGATTTTTGTTAAAGTTGTGTCACCTCTATACTTATATATTAGGGAAAGTCATCTTCACAGCTACTTTTATGTGGTAAAAATTTTATGTTTGCATTTTCAAATATATACCTGTGTACATGTCATTATTTGATGTACAGATATTGCATCATCTATAGGCTAGCTACAAAACATGCAGTTTAATTGATAGAACTCTATTTCCACTGCATGTTTATTTTATTCTTTATGGAAAAAGAGATGATAGACAAATAAGAACAAGGACATTTGGGAGTCTCTTGGGCTTTCTTCAAATCTAATAGTCTCTTAGAGACAAGGGAATAGGATGGACAAGTGGGACTGAGTATGAATTTAATTCATTCTATGATTATTTTTACTGTCAACTTGTCACTTTGGGACAACAGGGCTGGATCTCAAGATGCAAACTACCACAGTAATTTAAGGGAGTCCTTTGTTCTTGTACTTCAATTTGTGAGAGTGACATAAAGAGATGAGGTGGACAAGGTAGAATGTGGATATCATTCATTGTACAAGGGAGTCCATGTGCATATCTTCATTGATGTCTATCAGCATCCCTTAAGCAAAAGAAGAGTTTAATTGATGAAATGAACTGAAAGCACAATATCAGTATGTCCACTTTATTATACATTATGGATGATGAAGGTTATGATCAATGCTGAAAAGTCAACAGTCCTTCATTACACTCCATAACTCTCTTAGGAAAAGGGAAATCTCAAATTGCCTTTGGATGCACAAAAGCAATGTTAATAAAAACACTACACACACACATCTATTGATAATCTTACCAGTTCCTTGACCAAATAAGCACTGACATAAGCTTCAGCTCCTAGACTTGGATCATATCCTAGTTGTCTACAAACAACTTTAGCATCATTTCATATTCCAGTAATTATCACAAATAGTGCCCCAATTATTGTTGTAAAATATCTCAACACGACCTTCATTAGAAACATTTCCATTAACAAGACGAAGTCTAATATCACCAAGATGGTCATGTTGATCTGAGAGAATTAAGATGTCCACACATTATATTATTCATATCTGACATTACTTACTAGTACAAATGACTCCAGCATTATTACTGTGTGAACAACCATGACTACCAACATTAGGACAATCAAACAAAGTTGATTCATTACCAACACATTCCACATCATTCAACCAAATGGTCCTGTCATATAGTATTGTGTTTAGTAATAATATAATTATACATATTAACAGTGAAGTACAATATTCATGAGAGATATGTCATTATATATACAAGTATCATAGATACATATAGATATTCAACATATAATAATACCTGAACTAATTCCAAAATGAGAATATCTTGTAGCAGCTATAGCATCAACATAACCTAGTTGATGACAGACTACACTAGCATCCAGTATATCCCAGTTATTATCACATACTAAGTACCAGGTACCATTATGAAATACTTGAACAGTACCTTCAAATTGATTAGAACCATTGACTAGTTGAAGAGCTGTATGAAAAATGTATGTGTTTAATTTAGTAGAATAGTGGTCAGAGTAAATAATACAAAAACATCAAAAAGTTTATTTTATTGTTTTAGATAAAATAAATAAAGCTCATCTGTTTTCACTAAGTACATATTTATTGTATATAATAAATAAATATTGTGATAGGAAAATGAAAAAATCATATACACTACATTTAGTTTAAGGAGAATGATTGTAAAAAATGTTAATTTGTCTTATATTTTTCTAATATAAAAAAATTGGAGAATTCAATTTAGCTATAACTAAAAAAGTTTTTCAATTAGACATGTCCAAATCATTGCACTAGTGGCCGGATAATTAGATTTAATTGGATAAATGACGTGTGTGTTAGCAGTTTAGTTCTCTTGATTTAATTTCATTTCTTGCTTGTAATAGTCAGATACATCAATAATATAATATATATGAACAAACACAATTGTATATTAGTTTTGTTGTTCAAACAATCTAATTACAACCTAGGTTTGCTTTACATACAATGTAGAAAACATTTTGTGATGATTTGTTAAAATATTTGAATGATTTTAGTTTATTAAATGAAAACAAATTAATTAATTAATATATATATATATATATATATATATATATATATATATATATATAATCACAGTATGTACTCACATAAACATTTTACACCAGCAGCATTTGTGGAGGAACAATTCTGAGCATATTATTGATACATGATAAAACCTGGACAGTTAGATAGTTTAGATTCAAAACTTGACAAGATATATAGTTTGCTACAAATGATAATGTTCCTGTTCCATAATAAGATCCAAGAATAGCATTAGCAGCACCTACAAGATAAAATCAATGCATATAGCTATGTATATCTGAGAAAGAGAGAGAGAGAGAGAGAGACTGAGGGAGGGAGAGAGAGAGAGAGAGAGAGAGAGAGAGAGAGAGAGAGAGAGAGAGAGAGAGAGAATGATCGCTTACCATCATATCCTAACATTCTACAAACAACATTAGCATCATGAAGATCCCACAGATAATCACAGATGAGACCCCAAGTATTTGTTGATGATATAAAGACCTCTACAGTACCCTCATTATCAGACACTCTACCATTATTATAAAGACGTACAGGATACTGGTATGCACTCCCTAAATATGTATTACATATTAACAGAGTGTTATTATGTGATGTTAGGTAGTACCTTGACATTTTACACCAGCATCATTATTATGTGAGCAATCATGATATGACCATCCATTAAATGGACAGTCAGAGAGGTAATGTTCATATCCAGTACACTTAACATCATCCATCGATACTATCATATCACTTGAACCTGTACATATAATATAATAATAAAGTGAATATTATACAGAAAACATGTAATATAGAGTATTGTTTTGTAATTATATACATGTAGTAGGTACTGTACAATATTTTATGTAGTGAGTTAGTAGTTTGTAATAGTATAGACTTATGTTAATATAACATACCTGAACTAAATTGTCCTCCTTGAATAGCAATACCTTGTGATCCATTAAATCCTAACTGTTTACAAACAACAGTAGCATCATCATTAGTCCAGTGATTATCACAGACAGTTCCCCATTCTCCATTATGTAATATCTCTACATGTCCTTCCATTGATGATGTACCACCTATTAATCGTACTGGATCACCTTGTTGAGTGGCTAAAAGGAGGTTAAAAATAATTAATTGATTGTTAGTAGTAATAGATATAATGTAAAAATAATGTACATGTAAATAAATGTTTATTTTACAATTTAACACAATATATTAAATATAAGTACAATTAATATGGTCATTAATAAATTGTTTACATTATCTTACCTATACATACAACACCTACATCTTATTATGTTCACAATTATTTATTCCCCATCCTGGGAATGTACACTGTTCAATAGTAATCTCATTACCAATACATTGTACATTATCCATCCATATTAGTCCCTGTCCTGCTCCATATACTGAGTGTGTCACAATATCAATAGCATTAGCATAACCTAACATTCTAAATAGAAGATAAATTATACATGTATATAAACTAAACAGTTATTACAATATTATATACATTATAGTATTATTGTATAGTATGTTCTTACCTACATATTATATTAGCATCATTAATATCCCACATATTATCACATATAGTTCCCCATATTCCCATAAATTCTATTTCTATTCTTCCTTGAGCTGTAGTATTATCATTACTAGTGTTAGGTAAATTACCAGGCATTATAAGACGGACATTAGTAACTGTGTCAATGTTAATACCAGGAACTAAGAAAGAGGGAAGAGATGTGACTCATAATGGTTATATATATCCCACAGTAATAATACCTTGACATATAACACTAACATCTTGATAATGAGAGCAATCATGTAGTCCCCAGTTACGATAATGACATTTGTGAGAGACCTCATTACCAAGACACGTGACCTCATCTAAAAGTATAGGAAGAGTACTAGAACTAGTAATGAATGGACTATGAGATAATGCAAGAACTGCTCCTTTGAAACCTAAATAGAAGATAGATATAATATTTGTGATAAGTGGACACAACAAAAATAGGCTAGTTTAAATGAACTAAATTTGATTAGTTACAAGTAACACAAACCTAGTTGTCTGCATACAATATTAGCATCTTCAATTCCCCATCCATCATTACAGACAGTACCCCATGTAGCATTAAGTTGACTATAGTTCCATTTCTGATCTGTACTTGTCCATAATAGAGAGATGAGTTGTGAGTAGAGTTATCAGTATCAGTAATAAGACGAACTGGATAAACTGGTATAGAATATTAACTATGATAGGAGAGAGAGAGAGAGAGGGAGAGAGAGAGAGAGAGATCAATGTACTCAGATCTAGAGTAAACAGAGACATCATTGCTAATAATATTAAGGTAATAAATAAACATGTACATGTATATATAAGTTACTATTGCTAATAATATTATTCATAAATACATGTGACTTACCAGGTGCACATCTCACTCCAACATCTTCCTGATGACTACAATTATGAATACCCCATCCTCTAAATTGACATTGTCCTATACTGGACTCATTACCAACACATTGGATATTATCAATATATACTTGACCAGTACCATTGCCAAAATGGGCAAACCTACAAGAAATTAACATTAAATATTGGTCACTCAAAAAACTGATTTTATCAACATTTAATGTCGATTTGTACTTCGTGAAAGTACTATGATAATCAAATATTCATTTGAGTAACTTGTTCATCTAAAAAAATACTTGGGGATCTTATATAAGTATAGAGGTGTATAATAGTAAAAGAAAAATATGCTATAATTATGTGGAGTGTTCAGAAGTACAACTTTGTATTTATTTTATCTTACTACATTGATAACAAATAATTAAGAAAAAACATTATATTTCATAGTCACCAGTCCAGCACTTACTTGTAGTAGTCCAGTACTCTGGGATATCCTAATTGATTACAAACAACAATAGCATCAGTTAGACTCCAGTCATCATCACATATAGTACCCCATTGGTCACTATGATATACATCAACACGACCCTCACTATCATAATCTACTATCACTGACAAGACGTATAGCAAAATCTATAATTATAATGAATTATATAATATAACAATTAACATGTACTTACTATCAGAACAGACCACACCCACATCATTGTCATGACTACAACCAGTGACTAGACCAATAACTTATTATTTTTTACAGAACTAAGAGAGAACTCTAAACCAGTACAATTAACATTACTCAACCATATTGGTCCTATAACAGAACAATATTAACATATACATTATGATTATTGGAATGAATATAAATTGACAAAAACATGCAAAGTTTTTTTAATATATACAATGTATACAACATATAATTACATTATATATTGTGTTTACAAACCAACTAAATATAAATATAGTGATATATATATATTATATTTTACCAGTTCCTGGATTAGTAAGTCCTGCTGTATAAAACTGTTCAGTTGAAGTATATCCTAATTCTTTACAAACAACAAGAGAGTCTTGAAATGTCCAATACTTATTACAAACTGTACCCCACTGACCATTATGAAATATTTCAAGACGACCAACATATTGAGCTCCAATATATGAACTATTACTAACAAGACGTATTGGTAGAGTAACTATAATAAAAACTAGTTATAATAACAACTAATTTATAATATAATATTCATGACATGTTGACACAACTAGTATAATCATCTACTGTTGCAACTTTAATGAATACAGATATTATGTTATTGTGTTAATTTACAAGATAAACAAACAAACTACAATGTATGTATATGTGTGATAAAGTTGGTAATGAGGTTAAGTCTATAAAGACAAAGAAAGACCTCTGGTTATATTAGCTATTTAATATAACGTAGTAGTCATTGATAATATTGTTGCGTTTATAGAATGGGAATGAGATGACAATTAAGTAATTGTCATTATTTAGCTTTAACTGATATATAATACATTATGTAGTAATATGATAAGTCAATTAGAAAGCTATATATCCACTAGTCTTATAAGTTATGATAATATAACATCCTATATCATTAAATATCATTAAAAGAGTTATCATAGCTATTATGACAGAGAATGACACAATAACTTAGAGGATTTGTTCATCATTTTACTAAATATTCTAGTCTTGTCTGCTCTAGTCGACAAAGTCAATGATAACTTTGTCAACTTCTGTTCATACCAGTTGGAAAGCTGGCTCATGATAATTAATCAAGTTAATTACTGGTTCCACCCATAATTACTAGCCACCTCTAAGTTTTACCCATGTCATGCAATGGGACATTGTTTTACACCAGAACTTATACTTTAAAAAGAACAATTATATAATATTAAAAACTTAGAACTTCTATTGAAGTGCAAGATAAATTCTCTAGCACTCTAACTGACATATATAGCTACATAGAATATAACTTCATAGAATATGATAAAAACTATTAGTAGCCATACTGTTCATAGATAATTGAAGTTATAATTTTAATCAACTTAAATGACAATATATTATTTACTTTGATATTGGACTAAATAAGATAACGTAGCTACCCACTATCGTTTATTAATAATAACTTACGTTCACTTTGTTGTTGTTGTTGTTGAGATGGATAGACTTTCTTTAAAGATCACATACACTAAAAACAAGAAAGAGATTATGAATAACGTCGGAGTCATATTTTTTTCAACTCTGCTTTAGAAGTAAACAACAAAGAAGATCTAGTAATGTATTTGTAAGTTCAATTCTTTCTCGGAAATTTAGCTGTTCTCGGATGCTTAGTCATGCTAAGTACACACGTGACGTCACTGCTATTTCTGTTATTGAAAGTATGAATCACTCTGTTTGGTGACGCCCACTCACCATAATTTGCACGTAGTGAAAATACTCTACTAGCATTGTTCAGTACTGTGAAAAATGTTCACAACAGAACTTAAAATCTTTTGTTATTACATAACAATCGGGCTCGTCCTCTCCAAAGGGAGATCCCTTTGAAGAGGATGAGACTGACTTTTATGCTGAGGGACTGGCCCACAAATTTTAAGGTTATGAATATATTATATGGTTAGCAGCCTAGGAGGTCATATGAAAACTGTGGTATGTTATATATATACTCAAAGTCCAATATGTTAAATCATTAGAGCAGATATTATAAGACACTAGCTTAATTTTATACGCACTGTTGTTAACTAATTAATGTTCTGTAACTTAGGGAAGAATTAATAATTATTCATATAATATTCCAAAATTGATTCAGTTAAGTTCATTTGATGTGGAGGTAAAGTTATATGTATATATGTACTTTAAATTCAGGATACTAATCAGAGTGTATACAGAGATAATAACAATGTATATAACATACTTAATATAAGCTAACAATTTAGACAAATATACATTTCAAATATTATAATTTTTATGGTAAAGCCATACATTAAGTTGATCAAACACTGAGAATATAACTCTCAGCTGTATCAAAAAATATTTAAAATAACAAATAGATATATAAATTCAGTCAAAGTCTTTGGTTTACCAATGCTGTATTGTGTCCTCCTTATATATGCAAGAATACCTTACATGGTAATCAATTAATAAGAGAAATTGTCTCATTATTAACACAACAAAACTAAATTGTGTTAATATTGAAGTTATAACTTTAACCAAACTAAATGACATTGTATTATTTGCTTTGATATAGGACTAAATAAGAACTTTTAGTTACACCATCACATTTATTAAAACTTATATATATATATCTTACCCTCACCTTTTTGTGGAATTGGAACCCTCTTTCTTTTAAAACTGCATACACTAAAACAAGAATAGAGACTATGGATAGCATCTGAGTCATATTTCTTCAACTCTGTTTAAAAAGTCAACAACAACAAAGATCTAGTGATGTGTATTTGTAACTTCAACTCTCTCTTGGAAATTCAGCTGTTCTTGGAATGCTCGGTCTGTGTTACAGAGTACCGGACTAACTCCTATTTCTTTTATTGAAAGTATGATATTTATAATACTTGATAATAATACATGGGGCACTTTTTTTATCATTATTGGAGTACAAATAATGCTAAAGTTGTTTTTGTAGACAACTAGGATATGATCTAACATGAGAAGCTGTTGTTTATGCCAAGTGTACAAAAAGAAGTTATACACAACAACTTAATATATAAATTTTTCAAACAGTATTTTAATGCCATTAATCAAACACAGCTGTTATAATCGTACTTGTCAAAGAATGAAACTGTTAAACATTTTTATAACACTATTATATAAACATTGTCATATAAATAGTAATCATAGTTAAGTCTGTCCTTGGTTTACTAATGCTGCAGTGTGTCCTCGTACATTTAAGATGTCTTACATCCTAGTCAATAAGATAAAATTGTCTCAGCATAGGATACTAAAAAATACAATGATGGGCCCACTCTTGCCACACCTTCCAATCTATACTGAAAAGACACTCTTATGGTATTGCCTTCTGTTGAATAACTAGACCACCATAACTAGAACTGTTCCCTCAATGAACTTTCTAATATAAAAAATCTTTCATTTGTGTGTGACACTAGTCTTGGAAATGTTGTCTCCTCTTCTGACTGTAAAGTAAGTTGCTTTAAATAATTCTTTTCACAGAGCACAAGACATTAGAATTGAGGTCCTGCTTAGTGATTATACAAGTGGGCTAGCTACAGTACAACAGAAGACATGGTTAATTATCATACTAGACATTTTCTTAATTGTAACCTAGAGAAGTCATGTATAATAATCTTGTTTATTGATTATTGAGTTAGCATAACACTTACCAGCATAGGGGTGGGGGGGGGGGCAGGGGGGCTGAAGCCCCCAAATTCAAATCAGGGGCTAAGCCCCTGATTTGCACTCAAGACTATGTACATAATAACCTAAGGACCTATACTGATAACATAAATGTATTAGAAATAGCTAAAGAGTTTGTTTCCTTTAACAACAGACAAATTAATTTTCTTGGTCATTTTTGTTAATAATATAAATATAAGGATCCCCCCAACTTAAACTTCATAAATTTCAAAAAAATCACACCCCTTTAACCTCTACTCCTGACTTGTTATTAAAGTTCATAATAATAAGTTACAAATATATTATATTGTATAATGAATATTATAAATCCATGTCTTCATTAAATAAATAGAAAAGGTGGTTGAACAGCTAAAGGAATGAATAATTATTTTTACTATATCATGGACTTATTCATGCTAGTATTAACATTTCATATTTCCCTTCTTCAGAAACAGGGTCATTGAGACAAGAAAGGAATGATGATACTGTATAATACATATAAATTATATTATATACACACAAAACAAATAAGGTCTATGTTTCAGGTGTATTCAAGGACCTCAGTAACGTAACTTTCAATGGAACACGATCAGAAACAACAGCAATGCAAGAATAATATCATCTCATATTCCATATACAGTATACAGCATATGATTATGTCATAAGTCCAGCATTAATTGATATCATACATAATCATAAATCTGTCCAATTTTTGGTACTTGACATTACACTGAGAATTTTCTATACCGTTTCCCATGTGCTAACTTATAATACTGATCTTCACTACTTAACATATATACCAATTAGTTTATCATCATGAAAACTGAAACTCATGTTCTGCCTTTCCTTATCATCATGAGGTAACAGTTGCATTTTTTCATTATATTGATTCTTATCCTCCTCTATCCTCCTCATTATTATCTGATAAAAAATTACAACACTATCTAGATTTCATATTTAATACAAAAACTAAAATTCCATACCTTCTCATTCTTCAAGTGGTCAGTTTAATTGAAATACTAATTATTATATTAGACACTCTAATGTATTATTAAAATCATTGATATAATCAAAGAGCTATTATTTCAACAATTAATACTTACAGAGCTGCTAGTGTAAACACAAGTAACCTTGAAGCTTTCAATACTATAAGTTTATAACAATGCCAAATGTATTCATTATAATATAAAATATAATATAATATAAAATTGATAATAAACCATTACAAGGAGATAGCAATACTGGACAATACTCTATAGTATTGAATGAGACTATAATAGAAAAAAAATTCTTTAATTGTTTTAGAAGATACTAACTACATAACACTGAAAAACTGGCTAGAGCTACAAAGATTACATAATTAGCAGTGTCTGTGGAAAGCCTAATAGCTATAGAATGGTAGAAATATAGAAGAGCAAGCTAGCAAGAAGCTATTTTACTGACAAACATAGACTCTAGTCATCATCACATATAGTATCCCATTGGTCACTATGATATACCTCAACACGACCCTCACTATCATAACTACTATCACTGACAAGACGTATAGCAAAATCTATAATATAATACATTATATAATATAACTGTAACATGTACTTACTATCAGAACAGACCACACCCACATCATTGATATGACTACAACCAGTCACTACAGTCACCATACCCATCATTTATATACAAGAACTAAGAGAGAACTCTAAACCAGTACAAATCACATTATTCAACCATATTGGTCCTATAACAGAACAATATTAACATATACATTATGATTATTGGAATGAATATAAATTGACAAAAATATGCAAAGTTTTTTTAAAGAACACACAGTATATATAAGCAAATATAAACATACATTATATATTATGTTTACAAACCAAACTAAATATAAATATAGTGATATATTATATTTTTACCAGTTCCTGGATTAGTAAGTCCTGCTGTATAAAATTGTTCAGTTGAAACATATCCTAATTCTTTACAAACAACAAGAGAATCTTGAAATGTCCAAGACTTATTACAAACTGTACCCCATTGACCATTATGGAATATTTCAAGACGACCAACATATGAACACTAATGTATGAACTATTACTAACAAGATGTATTGGTATAATAACTATAACAAATGATATAATTATAATAACAAACTATATATTTATAATAACAATTATTCATGACATGCTGACATAGTATAATCATCTATTCTTGTGACCTTAATGAATACAGATATTATGTTATTGTGTTAATATACAAGATAAACAATGAAACTATCTAGTGATAGATAAGGTTGAAATTATAAAACTCTGTTTATACATTAGCTCTTTATCATAACATAGTAGTGGTTGGTACTATAAAATTTTCCATAGTTATAGTGAATTGACAACTCTGATTTAAAGTGTATGAAACAATAGAGTATTAATATACAAACAATGTATTATTCTTTATATTACATGTTATATGTTGTTGTGTTTATAAATTGGCAGCTATGATCCATGGAAGGATAGAGCATATGTTGCTTTCTCTTAATAGGGAAGTCAGTTGTCTACTTTTGTTCACACCATTATTATCACTAATGTCTGGGCAACTATAGTTTATTAGTAATTAACAAATGTATTTGAAAAGTACTCAACAGTATACTAATAAACTAAAACCAAATAAGTGTATACCTATGTCAAAAACTTACCCAATTTAACACTCAAATTTACAAGTAAAAAAAACCTTAGCTTAGACTAGAATATCTAGCCTCTATAAATTCAGAGTTCAGTGTCCTAAGAATTAAAATTATTCAGAATTCTATTGAGTTCATTACATTTTGGTTGGCCTTGTACACCAAATTTGTCCTATTATAATTGGTTATACAATGATTTGAAGTTTCTACTGAATCTCAGCTGGCATGGCCCTATACACCTCCTAACAACCACACCCACATAACTAATTCAATTATTACACAACAATATAAAACAATGATTAAAACAAAATATTTTGTACAAAAAATTATTATCTATATATACAATGATATCAAATACTATATAATCAATTTTTGATCTTCCTCCTCAATCAAAACAGAGCATGGTTGAGCTATAGAGGTTAGAGATAAGCAATCATTAATATATTGATTCTACTGAGCCAGCTCAGTGCCAGAATAAAAAAAACTAACATGGCTAAATATAAAGTGTCTAAGGTTTGACAGGAAGTCCATATTTTTATAGTTATTATTATCCACAATGTAGTATGGACTTCTGCTGTATGCTACAAATATTCATGTACTTAGTAAATGTTCAACATGTACATAGTATACTTGTCATAATATAGTAGACTGTGCAGTTATTATTATTTCATTCACTCCTGCGATATGCACTTACAAATTGTTCATGATCATCATTATCTGCAGACTGAAATTCATGTTCTGCAACTTGTGTGCTATCACGACGTGACAATTCCAGGTTCTTGTCATATTAATGTTCTCCTCCTTCTCTTCTTTGTCATTTGGTATTAAAAAATTAGAACGTCGGTGCCCATGACGTTTCCTATGTAATTTAAAATATTTATCTCTTTATGTGGGTCCAATCATTAAGTCAGTATTAATTTATTAATGCATTAAAAGGTTAATTTCTTATACAAAAGTATCTCAGTGCAAAAAAAATTAATAGCTATTACCATTAAAAACTATAGGGGCATTCATTGTAAATTTCTACTATTTCTCAACCATTTTTTTATGGATGAATAATAACCTTATATTATTATTGTGATAACCATATGTTGCTTTTAGTTACCATCTTCCTTCAAAAGAAACATATATATTTCATTGAGTTATATTCCAATAGAGAACTCAGATCTCTCATTTTTTAGGTAAAGATAGTTTTACACTAGTCTGCACTTGAAATGTTATTACTAATATTATTAAGCACTTTATCAGTCCACTGTAAACATTTAAATAGCCTGAGGTATTACCTATTTGGGGTCCTTAATTCTTGGTGATAGTACTCTATGATGATGACATCACTATGTGTCATAAGGTTTTGGTTTAGGGTTTAGGTGATAGATTTAGATGATGTCATCATATATGATGACATCACTGGTGTCATTTAATGATGATGTCATCAGACTGAAGTTACACCAAGAACCACCCCCTATTGCATGAGGAATAGCTATAATGAATGATATTAATATGTAAATACATACCATAGTGTACGTACAATGACTGCCATTATTACTATGACACTAATTAACAGTAGTATGACTCCTCCTAGTGTACATACAATTGCAATAATAGCTGTAGTATCTTGTGATGAGGATAATCCTAGAAATTAAAACAAAACTATACATGCATGGGGTGTAAATAGTCCTGTAAGTATTCTGTCAGATTATACTTGGTGGATTTATTGTATATATCTGTAATCTCTAATTTTACATATCTATAAGAGAGCAAGACATCCCTTTCATCTATGCAGTATTTATTTTGTTATTTCTTATGGGAGCATGGGATGTAGGTGAGATAAAAACAGATATAATTTTGGCAATAGATGAACCAGCCAGATTCAAAAGCAGTAACAGATGAATTAGTATCAAATGTAAATGAAATAGAAACAAAAACAGACGAGGGAGAAGGAATAACAGATGAATGAACTTCAGATTTAGAAGCTGTAAAAGACAATGTGCTGAATTTAGTTACTATAGAAGAACTACTAAATGAATAGACTGTAGCAACAGTTGAAGACAGAATAGCAAGTGAGTCAGATGTAGAGAATGAAATGATGTTGATAACACTGAAGGACTAATTACAGATGAGATAGTTGTAGAATGAGATGAGACAAACTGGGAGATAATTGATGATATTGATGAAAACTCTAATGAGGAAGACAGAGTTCTAGATATGATGAATTCAGAAGCAGTAATTGAGTGTAAATGTATTTGATATAAAGGAGTCTGGAGAAGATGAGATGAGACAACAAGTGATTTGTTGTTGAGATAATAAGAGACCTCAGAATACCAAGAAATAGTAGATGTAGATGTTGAAGTAATTGATGATAAAGGATGAGTTGTAGTCCATAATGAAGTCAATGATGTAGTATTACACTAGATAATGTAGTGATGAGTAATGAAGACATCATAGAAGAATTATAAGGAAGACATGATGGTTCTAATGACTCCATTACCTAATTAGGAATATTATATAATACATACTCATGATCACTTACCATTATTAGTACATCTAGTTATTTTCATATCCACTTAAGTAATACCCAGGTTCACATGAATTCTTACAATAGTACCAATGAGATTGTTATCAGTGTTGTTAGATTGTGGAGTAAAGTTAATGATTAAGTGAGGAACAGGAGGTAGATGATGACATGTAACTAGAAAATATAAATAATGCTTCACATTTAATCTGAAAATATTTATTTGCTATTAATATTATATTTTTATCTACAATAAAGTTACAAATGTGTTATATGTGTAGACTCCACTTGCCTATTTCACAAGTTAGTGATTTATTATTCAGCAATCATTTATTAAACATGTAATATTGTCTACTCCATTTAGTAACGCATCCTATATGACATGCCATGTCACTGATTATACAACATGTAAACTATACGACCTGTATTTAATAATGAATTATGAAAGGGAGATAAACTGGATCGTATACTAGAACATGTAACAACTGAAAATTTAAAAAATTAGGAGAGTAAGAGGTGATTAAACTAAAAGTAAATTTTTAAACTAAATACATTAAAAATGTATTAAACTTACCCTTTTGTACCATTACATTGTACACTAGCATCATGTGTGTGTGAACAATCATTATGTAGATAGCCAAATCCAAAAAAGGCTACACTCAGTAATACTTTCTTCATTACCAACACATCTAACTCTATCAAAGATATACAGGTCCTGTTAATAAAAAAGATCCAATATGGTATTAGATAAGATATTGACAATATTACCAGTTCCTGGACCAAAATAAGCACTGGATAAGCTTAGCTCCTTGACTTGGATCATATCCCTAGTTGTCTACCAAACAACTTTAGCATCATTTGCACTCCAGTAATTATCACAAATAGGGCCCCAAGTATGTTATAAAAATCTCTAAACACGACCTTCATTAGGAACATTTCCATTAACCAGACGAAGTCTAATATCAGCAAAAGATGATCATGTTGATCTGAGAGAATTAAGATGTCACACATTATTATGTTCATATCTGACATTACTTACTAGTTACAAATGACTCTCAGCATTATTACTGTGTGTACATTTCTCCCCCCATTGCTATCATTTTGACAATCAAGCAAGGTTGATTCATTACCAAAACATTCCACATCATTTAACCAATTGGTCCTGTCAATATAGTATTGTTTTAGTAATAATATAATTATACACATAACCGTGAAGTACAATATTCATGAGAGATATGTCATATATATACAAGTACATAGATATATATAGATATTCAACATATATATAATACCTGAACTAATTCAAAATGAGAATATCTTGTAGCAGCTATAGCTCAACATAACCTAGTTGATGACAGGACTACACGAGCATCCAATATATCCCAGTTATACCACATTACTGAGCCCCAGTATATATTATGAACACTTGAACAGTACTCAAATTGATTAGAACCATTGACTAGTCGACGTGCTGTATGAAAAAAACATATGTTTATGTACGTAGAGTAGTGATCAGAGTAAACACATAGTTTTGAAAAAGCAGTGTGTGCATTTTTATATATATGCATGTAATAAATTAATAAATAATAACCAATTAATAATTTAATAATTGTAATAAATTAACAGAGACAACACAAAATACAGGAAGTATGAGATATCAAACATTTGTGATGACCTTTGATAATAGTTTTTTGAATAATAATCAATTTTAGTCATTTTAAACAATCAGAGTTATGCTAATTCGTGACTACTGAAATTAGTCTAAATAAGGTTTAAGTCTGTTTACTTAAAAACGAGAGAATTAAATGACAAATGGTGGTGACAAGCTGAACACGAATTTTAATCTCATTCAAAAACAATAAACTGGCTCTATATATACTCCTTCTTGCATCTAGATTAGTGTTATTTCAGTAGACATAATAGGGTTTTAGTTTTAGTTATTTATAGTAAAAGGTAAATTTATTTTAGTTTTAGTATTAGTTATAGTATTAATGTGAAATTTAATTAGTTTTAGTATATTAGTTATAGTCAGGGTTTAAAACTGAAGCCTATTGAGCACCATCAACTTTTGTGTTAATTAAGCAAACACTTTTGTTTTTCTTCAGGAAGATACTGAAGTATTGCCCTTACTCCACTTTTCTCCTGGCCCTATCAGGACCAGCTGCTATACTAGCTGTAGCCATGCTTTCTAGTTAATCTATAATAACTAGAAAATCACTCATGCATGGAAGGTTAAAGGCACAAACAACGCAGGCATGGCACTACCTAATATGATAATTATGCTAAACTCTTTACACATTTCTATGTGGTTAATAACTGATATTAATTGAAAGGCTATTAATTTAGTATTAGTTATAGTTCAAAGGAAAGTTTCAAATTTTAGTTAGCGTATAGTTATAGTAGTAACATTTGAAAAAAATATTAGTCATAGTTAACTAAAAATTTTTACTCTCTACTAAAAATATTTAGTATTAGTTATAGTTAACTAAAAAAACACTACATTAGATTAACACATTCTATCTCATTATATCACTATACAGTCATAACAATTATACAAGAGTAATCAAAGTAGCAAGTGCATTTTCATTACTTTAACTGGCCTTCTGAATGCTGTAAATACTCTGAATAATGATTATCTACTTCCCTTTCCTTACTCCAAACTGCCCCCATCCTCAGTGGATCATGTATTTTATCAAACTTGCCAACTTTGGGATATTGTAATTGCCCCTCTCTGTTCGTCTGGGACTAAAACATTTATTAATATAGAGATGTACCGTACAAGGCAGTAGTGAGGCAATCAGTGCTATATACTGGTTTTCAATCATAGCGTCGTCCTTTATACATGTACGTGTGTTTAACAATACAACTATATAGTTAGTTATTAAGGCTTACTTTTCATTTATTGTAGACATGGAGCACTTTCTTTAAAGAGCGTATGCAATGAAACAAGAAAATAGATTTATAGATAGCATTGGAGTTATATTCTTCAAACTCGAAATAGTTAATTAGCGCCATAATGTCGTGACCTACAATAAATAGTAGATACTCCTACAGTCCTACTCGATAGTTGAAAATTATGTAGTAATCGGGTCTCCCCCTCGAACTAAAATAACAATCATCCTAACCTTCCTAAGGAAGGAGCTGCCTCAGCAACTGACTTCAAGGCTAAAGGTGCCTGGTCAATTATGTCTTATTAAACATAAAACATAAACATATAGAGAGGCCCCTTGCAGTAGGCGTGTGTGGGGGGGGCGTGCCATTTTCGGCGGGGCCATGTTGGAGTAATATAGAGTGGCAACATGGCATCTGATGCAAAGTGCTATCCTTTTTTCTGGCCTACAAACAACTATAGCGGATTTACCTATGAAGAAAAAGCTTCAAATTATTGGAGGTCACGATCCTTATGAAATGCCAAAAGAGGCTTTGGTGGATGATATTGACAAATGGCAAGTACAACCTACATCACATTGTATATATTTGGCATATTTCTCCAAGCCCATACACGGGAGATGATCTTTAAACACTCAAGAGTTTGGAATGCTATCGAAAGGTTTGTAGCCGGATGGGTGAGAAATGTCTTGGATAATGTGTCCCGTTGATGACAGGTACGGTCTTGTGATAGCAAGGTGAGATACTGTCTCTAATGATAGTATGGAAGCTCTTTTAATTGTTTAGGTGAACCATTCTCAGAAGTTGAGGGATAGGAAACACTTCTTCCTTGGACAATTTGTGGAGACAAGTGGCAAAACCCTTGCTGGCATTGTAACTGTATTCTGGCTTGGGAGAGCCTGTAGTCACGTAGCCTCACTCTTGGGCATACGCGTGAAACTCTGGGAGTAACAGCAACACAGCGAGAGCTCTGTCCTTTAGTCCTTTAATTCTGTTCTAACCCGCTTGTCTAAACGGACATCGAGCACTCTTCAACAGGATTAGATACTTCATAATATATATATATATATATAATACCTGTTCTGGTTCTAAAGAGTTCAGGTTAATCCCAGATTTCAGAAAGACATATGTATGCATGTATTGGTATGATAACATAACAACCGTTTAATTGTATTGTTAAATCATTAGTAGAACACATGTTTTCACAACAATAACGAAGTGTTCTAAACGGAGATTAATGAATTTGAATGACACTGTTATATGTGACAGAAAAATATAGTCACAAAATAAAACAAACATTTATATCATGATGGTACGATGTCTTTAAGCTACCATTTTGGTGTGAGCACAACTCTAGATACGAAATATACGGAATAAATAAGAAAGTCCAGCTAGTAAATGCCCGTGACTGAAATCTTAACCCTCACACTGACAGATGTATAGTAAAATCTATATATATAGACATTTTAATACATTACATACTATTGGAACAGACCACACCCACATCATTGATATTGACTAGTTGACTAGCAACCATACCTATCATAGTTATTTACATTATGATTATTGGGAATGATTTATACATTGACAATAACATGCAAATATTTTTTTGTAAAGAGTGTCAATAGATATATAAGCCAGCATGAACATACATTATATATTGCGTGTACAAAACCAGCTAAATATAAATAGGTAATATTTATATTATATTTTTACCAGTCCTGGATTAGTAAGGTCCCTGTGGTAAATAAAACTGTGCAGTTCAAGCATATACTAATTCTATTTACAAAAGAGTCTTGAAAATTTCCAATACTTATTACAAACTGTTACTCCACTGATCATTTATGGGAGAGTTCAAGACGACCAACATACTGGAACGTAAGTATGAACTATAGTAACAAGACGTTTTGGTAGAATAACTCCAATAATGATATTCTAATTATAATAACAACTATTATTTATAATAATAATATTCTGACATGTTGACACAACTATACAGTATAATCATCTATTCTTGGACCTTAATGAATTACGATGTTTTTTTTTTAAAATGTGTTGTGTTAATTACAAGATAAACAATGAAACTATCTAGTGATAGATAGGTTGAAATTATAAGAACTCTGTTACATTAGCTCTTTAATCATAACATAGTAGTGGTTGGTACTATAAAATACCCTTTTAGTAATAGTGAATTGACCAATTTGAGTTAAAGGGTATGAAAACAATAGAGTATTATATACAAACAATGTATATTTTTTATATTGCATGCTTATATTTGCTTGTTGTGTGTTTATAAATTGGGCAGCTATGAGCCATTGTAGTACAAGATCAATTTTCCCAGCTCTCTAAAGGCATTCTGTTAACTTCAGCAAACAAATCGCTGACATAGTAGCTCCATTAGAATATATATACAAAACCATACTATTCATACTATAGAAGTTATATACCCAAACGAAGTGACAAATTACACATTACTTTACTTTGATATTGCTACTTTTGTTGCTACATTCACTTGTTGTTGTAGAGGTGGAGTCACTTTCTTTAAAGATGTATCCAACTAAAACAAAGGAAAAGAATTTTGGAATAGCGTCCGAGTCATAATACTTCAACTCTTGTAACAAGTAAACAACAAAATCTAGCTATTCCAACCCTCCTAGTGCAAGTCAAACATAACATTGATCAAAAAACACTGAGAACAGAACTCTCAGCTGTATCAAAGAATAAAGTTTTTATAAACAATAGATATATAAACTCAGTGACAAATCCTTTGTTTACCAATGCTGTATTGTGTCGTCCTTTATATATGTCCAAGAATACCTACATTGTAAACAAATAGACATATTGTCTTATTAAGCATGCTGTGATACTATTTTATGATAAGTCCCATATATATTATACTGATAGAACTCAGATGTTAGTAACATGAGGATGATAGGATTGGATGATGTCTTATTTTAAACTCTGGAAGCTAAAATTTGACGAGTACAGGAAGTTCAAATTAGTATACTTTTTAAACGTTTAATTATTTTTTTGATAATTGTCGCTTTTTCCTGATTCAAAATAGTTCTAACACTATTACAGGAATTTTTAATAGTATTAATTATAAGGTACCAAGTGTTTAAGGTTTTTAATAAGCATTTCGTGCCAGTGAAGCAGAGATACTCATTGTACTGGCACTATAAACCAAAAAAACAGACAAATAAACAAAACAAAAAGTTAAATATATATATAGTATAACAAGTATACTGGTACTATAGTTGATTTGATAATTACAAAGAGCACAAAGTATCAAACAAACGGTTTTGTAACTTCAATGCACATGCTCGAAAAAGTCTAGTACTACTCTGCTATTTGAAAATTCCTTAAATAGTGTTTTAGAACTTTTAAATTGTCTGAAGATTTCAAAACAAACACTGAATGTAGTCTATTTCCTTTCTTATGTTCACACTGTACTAACATGGAAGGGGATAGGGCGTATGTTACTATCTCTTTAAAAGGGAAGCCAGTTGGGCTACTTCTGTTCACACAATTAGTATCACTAATTATGGGCAACTGTAGTTTTATTAGAGATTAACAAATTGTATTTTGACAAAAGTATTCTCAACAGTATACTAGATTAACTCTAAACACAAAATAAGTGTATACCATGTTAAACTTACCCAATTTAAGAGTTCAAATTTCAAGTAAAAAAAAAACCTTAGCTTACACTAGAATATCTAGCCTTTTATAAATTCAGAGTGTTCAGTGTTCTTAAGAATTAAATTTTTTTAGAAATCTGTTTGAATATTATCGCATTTCTTAAGTAATATATTCCAAATGTTTTATAACGTTCATTCATTAGCAGCGATAAAGTAATTATAGTATTTTTTTTATGATAATTGTGTCAGTTTAAATGTTAAATGACGAAAAAACAGGTAGACTTTTCTTTCCAAATTTATTTTTCCTTCTGGATAAGAGGTTGACATAGGTGATTTGGACATTCTCCAAGAACTTTCTAAGATCTGTGATGCTGAACTGTACCAGTAGCCATGTTTGGGACACCTGACCCTACTGACATGACTAGATCTGGTGTTTAAAACATTAAAAATGCTTGATTCATCCGCATCCAGGGCTGGTTATACGAATGATTTGAAAGTTTCTACTGAACTTCTGCTGGTTATGGCCTTCCATAAAATCTACACCTCCTAACACCCATCACCCACCTAACTAATTTACTTATTGTACAAACAATATAAAACACTGATAAAAACAAACAAATATTTTGTACAAAAATATATTATTTATATATACAATGATATCAAATAACTATATAATACAAGTTTTGGTCTTCCTCTCCTCACACAAACTAATGTTGTGGTATCTATAGAGGTTAAGATAAGCAATTATTTACTATATTGATTCCTTATTGAGCCATCTCATTCTCGAATAAAAACTAACCTGGATGAATATAAAGTGTCTTAAGTTTGGCAAGAAGTCCATATTTTTATAGTATCATTATCCACAGTTTAGTAATGGACATTCCCTCCTGGTATGTTACAAGACTTTCATGGCAGTGAATGGTCACCATGTACATAGTATACTTTATCATAATAAATATAAGTAACATGGTGTAGTTATTCTTTATTCTTCTTCCTGCAATATGCACTTTACAAATTGTTCCATGATTCATTATTGTCTGCAAACTGAAATTCATGTTCTGCACTTGTGTTTATCCCCACGCCATGACAGTTGCAGGTTCTTGGTCAACTTATTGAATCTCCTCCTTCTCTTCCGCATCCATCTGGTATTAAAAAATTAGGACGTCGATAACACACATGTTTCCTATGTAATAAAATATTTTTTTTGTTATCTCTAATTAGTTCATATTTATTCAGTCAATTTTATGTATGCATTAAAGAATGTGTATCTCCACTGCCAAAAAAAAAACTTTAAAAAAGTCTTTTTAAAAACCTATAGTGGCATTTATTGTTAAATTTCTGTTATTCTCAACCAGGGCTGAATAATACCTTACAGTATATTCTGACACAAACCATAATTAGGTTGCTTTAGCTATCATCTTCTTTCAAAGAAAGTATGTATATTGTTGAATCCAATATGAACCCTCAGATCTCTTATTTTTAGGCAAAGATAGTAATTTAACACTAGTCTCATACTTGACATATTATTACTCACATTATTATGCACTTGATCTGACTGGACAATTTAAATAAACCTGAGATATTAACTTAGTTGCTGCAGAGTAATGGGCTTCTAGCTATAATGAAAAGGTATCATAGTTTACTACCTACCATAGCTACACATACAATGACTGTCATTACTACGATGAATTCCACTTAAAATAGTATGACTACTCCTAGCACACCACCCAATAATAACAGCTTCTTGAATGAAGGACTAACCCTTATTAATTAAAACAAAGGCATACATGTGTTAGAAAAATGGTCCTCTTAGGGATCCTGTCCAGATTTAACTCCTTTTTCCTCTATTTTTTATACATGCATGCTATCAGAGAGCCGGACATTTTGGGCTCGTCCTTCATATATAAATATATTAATTTTGTTTTTTCTTACTAGAAGCATTAGCCTGTAGGAGAGAATAAAACAGATCTATCTGTGGAACGTTAGAAAAACCAACAGATTCAATGCAGTAGCAGTAACAGTGTGAGTTAACATTTAAATGTAAATGAAATAAAACAGGATTATGGTGAGGGAATAACACGATGGAATGAACTTGTCAGAGTTCAGAAGCTGTTAATAGACAATGTACTAGATTGTTGATTGTTATAGAAGAACTACTAACGAATTAGACTGTAGCAACAGATGCAGATGAGAATTGTAAGTGAGTCCAATGTAGAGAAATGAAAATGATGTAGCTAACACTGAGGCCTAAATAACAGATGAGATAGTTGTAGGTTGAATGAAACAAAACGGTGGATTGATGAAATTCCTGATGAGGAAGACAAAGTTCTAGATAGATAAATCCAGAAGTACTAATTGATGTAGGCTATATATTGATGTAAAGACATTGACGGATAAAATTGAGATGATGGCAACAAGTGATGTTGTTTGAGATAATAGGAGACTCAGCATCCCAAGAAATAGTAGATGTAGATGTTGAAGTAATTGATGCATAAAGGGATGAGTTTAGTCCCATACTGAAGTCCAATGATGTAGGTATTGCACTAGATAATGTAGTGATGAGTAATGAAAGGACACTCATTCAAGAATTTATAAGGAAGGACAATGATGGTTCTAAATGACTTCCAATTTACCTAAGTAGAAATATTATATCATCAATACTCCTGATCCCTTACCATTATTAGTACATCTACTTATTTCATATCTCACTTAAGTAATATCCATGTTTCACATTGAAATCTACAATAGTACCAAATGAGATGTTATCATGTTATTAGCTTGGGGAGTAAATGTTAATGATTAAGTGAGGAACAGGAGGTAGATGATTAGCATGTAACTAAACATATAGAATACATGCTTCACATTTGTAATCGGACCAATATTTTATTTCTTATTGACTATTAAAAAAAAAAAAAAAAAAAAAAAAAAAAAAAAAAAAAAAAAAAAAAAAAAAAAAAAAAAAAAAAAAAAAAAAAAAATAGTTTTCATGCTACAATAAGTCTACAATGTCTTATATATGTCAGACCTCCAATTGCCTATTTCAACAAGTTAGTGATTTCTTATTTCAGCAATCATTTTATTAAACCATGTAATATTGTCTACTCCCTTTAGTACACATACCATATGACACATTCACTGATATTACAACATGTAAACTATATGACCTGTATTTTAATAATGATTTATGAGAAGAGATAAACGAAGATGGTACATTATAAAACATGCCAAATTATTTTAAACGAAATTTAAAAATTAGGAGAGTAAGAGTGATTAAACTGAAGAAAATTGTAAACTAAAATACTCTAAGAAAATATTTTAACTTACCTATTAGTACCATACACTTGTACACTAGGCATCATGTTGTGTGTGAACATCAATTATGAGAGTAGCCAATCCAACAAAGCTACACTCAGTAATACTTTCTTCATTACCAGCACATCTAACTCTATCAAGATATACAGGTCCTGGTAATAAAAAAGACCCATACGTATTAGATAAGATATTGACAATCTTACCATCCTGGACGCAAAATGAGCACGGAATAAGCTATTACTCGCTTGAACTTAGATAATATCCTAGTTGTTACAAAACACTTAGCATCATTTATACTCCAATTAAAGTATCACAAATAGTGCCCCAAGTATTGTTATAAAATATCTCAACACAACCTTCATTAGGAACAGCTCCATTAACAGACGAAGTCGAATATTAGCAAAATGGTCATGTTGATCGTAAGGGAGATGTTCACATGTATATTATTCCATATCTGACAGTACTTACTAGTACAAAGGACTTTTTTTTTTTTTCCAGCAGTATTACTGTGCAATACAATCATGACTACTACCATTAGGACAGATCAAAACAAGTTGATTCATTCCAAAACACATCCCAATCATTTCAACCAAATTGGATCCTGTCATATAGTATTGTTTAGTAATATATAAATATACATATTAAAACAGTAAAATACACTATTCATGAAAGATATGTTATTTATATATACAAGTATCATAGATACCTATAGATATTCAAATATAATAATACCTGAACTTAATTCCAAAATGAGAATGGGTCTTGTATCAGCTATAGCATCACACTAACCTAGTTGATGACAGACTACTCTAGCATCCAATAGTATCCCAGTTATTACCACATACTGAGCTCCAGTTGCAATTATGAACACTTGAACAGTACCTTCAAAATGATTAGAACCATTGACTAGTCGAAGTGCTGTATGGAAACGATAATGTAATGTAGTAGAGCAGTCAGCAAAATTCTGAATGCTGTACATTCTGAATAATGATACCTACTTTCCTTCCTTACTCCTAACTGCCTTCATTTGATCATGTATTTTATCAAATTTTGCTGATATTGTAATTGCCCTCTCTGTTTGTTGGGACTTAAAAACACTATTAATATAGATGTACACGTACAAGGCAGAGTGAGGCAATCCGTGCTATATACAGGTATGTTATTCAATTGTACGTAACGTCGTCTTATACATGTACGTGTGCTGTTTACAATACAACTTATAGTTATTAAGGCTTACTTTCATTTATTGTAAGATGAGCCCACTTTCTTTAAGAGCGTAGGCAATGAAACACTAAATAGATTATAGATGGCATCGGAGTCCTATTCTTCCACTCTGAGAATAGGTAATTAAAGTCGCGGCCCACAATAATTTTGGATAGTAGTAGTTTATTTGGGTCTCCCCCCTCGCACTAAAATTAACGTCATCCTAAGAAAGGAGGCTGGTCTCAGCAACTGACTTCAAGGCGAAAGGGCCTGAGATGCGATTCTCTTGCAAACTAGCAGTACATAGATTACATATATTGAAATTCTAACAGTAGGATTCATCATGTAAATCTTTGGTCGGGGACTACACGACCATCAGTTACATATATAAAAATATAAAAAATTTTTTTTTTTTTATTCAAAGTGTCAAGCTAGTGTTGAAATACCTTTAGTTTATATGCCATTCACAGGAGCGTGTTGTGATAGTCAACTTGTTCTTTAGAGGTATCTATATAATTTATATGCTATATATTCAAAAAGAGGTATTATCTTAAAGGCGTTTACATATACTTATGTATGATTGTGAATCTGTTATACTATAATTTATGGAATGTATTGCTTCAAGTAATGAATGTTAAAACTTTGATGTTTTAGTGGCTAAATTGTGTCAATCATGGTGGAAAAAAAAAAAAGAAAAAAAAGGTCCTACATGTAACATTACACAACAAACAATATACATTATTACTCAATTGTAAATTTATCATAATTGATATTCAACAGCGAAACAGGTCAATGATTAGTATTTATACTTGACTATGAAACCATATGACAATGTATGTCCTATTGTATATATCTGAGTCTATTATTTATGTATAACAAATCGGAAAACAGAAATTATCATAGGAGAATCCCCTTGTGTGGACACAGCACTTGATGAGAACTAGGGGGTGTGACACTATATGAGTTTTTTAACTTGTGTATCAGAGCTGTTTTGAACTGTATTTCCTGATAATAGTAAAGCAGTGACCATTTTAGCCTCCATTAAAGCAAATCTTTGAACTACACAATTACGTGGACCCCATCCAAAGGCATTACTAACCCTAAGAGGATGACGATGCTCTTTCTCATCCGGACTGAACCTGTCAATAATGTAGACAAAAAAGGATAAATAATAGTAGTCATTTTGTTATTTTACAGATTCCATATGATGTTACGATTTAGCTACTGTAATGCCTAGATATATATACCTTTCTGTCTAAAGAGTTCAGGGTTATCCCAAGTATCCAAAGACCTATGGATGGCGTGGTCTTGGTATATAAACAATAACAAACCTTTATGTATGGTAAATCATACATAAATGTTTCACAACAATAAACGAAAGTGCTTCTAAATAGAGATTAATGAATTTGATGACACTGTTATATTGACAAAAAAGTATAGCCACAACTTAAAACAACATTATATCATGATGGTACGATGCCTTAAAAAATAAGCCTTAACCCATTTACGTGAGCACAAGTCTAATATATATAGGGTAAATGAGAAATTCCAGCTAGGTAAATGCATTGGCTAAACTTTTACTTATCAAAATTTCCTGCTAGCCATAAAATATGGGATACACTTTGACGGCTAAAAACTTTATTTTTACTGAAATACATACAAGTTGAGTTAGTTATAAGTTAATATCACTACACATATTTACTTAGTTGTATGATTTGGATATCCAACCTAAAAAAAGCTTTCTTAATTTAAAATAGATACGACAAAACTGTGTACAATATAATGATACAAACATACTGAATGCTCCAGGAGGATAGAGTCTAATGATTTCTTGAATAACTCCATTCTAAATATTCTATAGAATGATGCGCATCATAAAGAGAAGCTATCCTATAAAATAGTCAAAAATTTAGAGCATTAAAGCAAATTATCATTTTAACAAGATATACTTAGCTTATTCCATGTTATTTGTGAGCATTATATAATATAAAGTGAAAATTGCTCCATAAAAATTTATAAGTAGCTTGTCCTCTAGTCAACATACTTTCGTCTCAAGATAATAGTATCTTCTATACCATGACATAACTTGTCCTGTTTTATCTGGATTTGTAGCAATAGATAATAACTGTATAGCCAAGATCAATTACTAGTTGTTTCATAACCAGCTAAGAGAAATGTGATGGAAAGAGAAAATAATCTCTTTAGTCATTTCAAAACTTTCTTAGAATGATTTTTAACACTATCATCATCCATCATCTGACTCTAGCTTCCATCAATAAGCTTGTAGGAAATCTGGATACTATAGCAAATGAGTTAAGGTAACTATAAACATACAGCATGTACATTGTATGTGATGGATGGATATACAAATTATAAATAAACTTCGGAGCTTCTGTCAATTGTTTTACTCCTTACTCGGTACAAGCGTTGTAACCAGTTGATAAAAGTACTTTTAAAATTTGTTTCCCAAAGTGCTGTGTTACCCAAGAACCAAAAGTATTTACCCAGAACATGGTAACTGGAATTCAACTATAGAATAAAAAACAACAATAGTCACACTTTTTATTGAAAACAATGATTATTCTAAAGATATACATTACAAAAAAGTAGCAAAAAGCAGGACTAATGTCAGCATCATGAAACAATCCAGCTGCAGCTGTTGTCAGGTTCATCGTCACTCTCCATTTAGTATATCCACCTGACAGACCAAATGCTGTGGCTAAAATTGTCTGCATTGTAAAACTGACCAAATATTCTACATGATAAAAAAGTGACGAAATATATCAGTCAGTATTAGAAGAGATTATATTATTACTTTTATACAACACAGAACTCTATAAAACATTTAATAAAGTAATTAAAAGTATATTTGCTTTTTTAAGAGTCTATCCATGGGTAAAAAATATCTTACTGCCATATGTCTGTGCTGACTCCAGACTGAATACTTCAGTCATCCTGTCAAAAATGTATTGCAATGATCTCTATTAGTGGTGTCATCTATAACGACATAATAAATACTTATATATTTTTAGTCAGTGGCCTTATTTATACTTAGTTTGTTTTTGTGTATGAAAACTTTTGTAATAGTAAATTTCACAAATAGTTTTTGAAACCTTGTTAACATGAGCTCTTAGGACTATGAATTTCTCAATAATGTATAATAGGTTAAACATTTGCATGTCTACTAAATTAATTAGTTTTTTATAGGCCAAGATAGCTCAATGTTTGGGTTATCTAATCTTTTAGATTGCTATTTATTAGAACAATTATATCATTTATATTTGCTAACAATTAGAGCTCTAGTTTAATGAATCATCAACACATGTTTACATTTATCCTTTCCTATCAAGTCTACGTCTAAGTCTTAAAACTCAATTTTCTAGACCTTTAAAATATCACATGCTGAATTTGTCAAATACAACATTTTAATCTTATTTACCAGTGTTTTAGTTCTTTGTGAAAATGTAGGACTAACAATATTTCTGACTTGTTTGCCAATGCTTTTCCTTGAAGAAACAAAAGACCAGGAGGAAATCCACTTCGTGCTCCCTCTCTAAGCTATTACTGGTACCCTGACAGACAGAAATAACCTCTCTATACATTTTTATATATGATTATACTAGGTAGGAGACCATTGTATTTATTATTGGTCATCACTAATTAATATCATATGCAAATTGTAGTTATCTTCATTTGAAATGTAACCTTCAATGTATTTTAAAATTCAAAGTTAAATTATTGGAGTCCTTACCAATCTATCGATGAACTTGTTAAACTCCTTCACAGTGATAACTTTGATAATATCAAAGATCTTCTATCACCAAAATGGATAAGTTCCAAGATATGTTCTGTAATTGACATGAAAATTAAGCATACATGGAAAATAAAATTAAGTCCTTTTCTAATACTATCACTAACTATAAACATTAGCGCTCTATTAAAAAAACAGAAACAAAACAAAAAAAACAAAACAAAAATGACCATACACTTTTCAACACCAGGAGCAAAAACGATCCTACCTCCTATATAGTATTCATTTAAGATAGCTACAGATACATGGAGGTTTATAAAGCATACATTTAGATGTGTAACATGCAAATTTTAAACATGCTGACATTAACAATGGCAACATAAAGTATGTATGAATATTAATATACACAAAATAGTCCTGACATAATGTTTCATACACAAGGGGCATGTAACTTCTGAGGATCTTTGTGTAATGCCTAATTAGATTACTAAATTAACAGTCTGTATTTAGTTTAGAGTTCATTATGTGGTGACATTATATATATTCAGTTAACCTCACCACAGACTTTGCCTACTCTTTTAACCATTTCTTGTGACATTCTATGTGGCACCCTATGTGGGAAAAACAATTATTGCCTAACTATAATTTGGTGGACAAAATTGAATTATGTTCATTAGTGTCTGCTAAGAAGGAAGGAAAGTCTGTACTGGCAAAGCAGGATAAAAACTAATAGAGGTTCTAGCTTATAGGTTTGTTTAAGTAACAAAATTACTATTTTATTAATTATTCATAAGGTATTGTCATTCGCATGTATACTTTTTCAGACTTTCAGTTAGGATCAATATTTCACATCCATTCACCTAATGATTGATGATTATAAAACTTTGAAACTCTCAAAGACTATTTACTTTTCTGTTTGTCCATGAATTCATGTATCATTATTATTAAGTTTATAACACTTTCTAAAAAAACAATTAGGCCTTGTATAATGTGGATGACCATATACGGACATCTTTAATTGTATCATATAAATGCACAGGGTTTTTATTAGCATGTTGTGATATAATTTCTGGATAGCCTTCAGGAACATGCTCTTCTTCCATTAACCGTTCTATGTAATTGATTGCTATCTCCAAATCCTTCAAAGTAAAACAATCCACCAACCTTCTACATTTTAAGGAAAGAGCTTGGTCATGCAAACCTACATAAGTAAATGTCATTAGCAAACTCATAAGTAAAATTAAGAGTTTTCTAAGCATGTACAGCATGTTTTATCCTATTTATTAGATTTAATTACCAATTTTCACAATCTGGTGAGTATTTCCCACAAGTGGTATTATAGGAGGATGGGGAATGCCAAGTTTCTTGAAATATTGATATGGTGCATAAATACATCTATAAAAATATATTACAGTGATAATAACAAGATGATCACAACTTACTTGTACCAGAAAATGACAATAAAAAAGCAAACAAGAAGAACTAATACGATGAACAAGTCCATGACCTTATCATGTGACGACTGACGGAGTTAATAAATCACATTTAAAACTTTGACCTTATATGATTATTGGTAATTCACCATGAGGATCGTCGATTCTATTTTTTGAAAGAGAATTAGCCAGGGAACCTAACCTAAGGAACGAAGCCATACACAAGAGAACTGACTTATGAAGATACGAGAAGATCTATATTATTAACAAGCTTCTTAAAAGTAGTATATAATAAATTTAATAACAATAGGTCTCTTTGAAAAAGGATACCAGATACTAACTCTTTCTCTGAGTGTATTACGAATGACTCAATGACAATTGTTGAGCTAACTGTGTATACCAATGGTCCCAAAACATTTTTAATGATATGGGACATTTACTATCAGTAACCTATAGGCCTGAGGTTTCTCACATAACTGTCTACACAAGTTTGTGCCAGAACAGACTTAAAATTTAAGCTGACAATCTTAGGGACATTCCAATCCTAACAATATTAATTGACTTTTTTGATGAGCAGTTCGACAGCTCCACCATGACTGTTCTTGACCATCTATACCTCCACCATTCATAATAGTGATAATCAAGTCATTTGATGTATTTGTTAAAGCAGCTCATAAAATATGATGTTCAATATCTTGTCAAAAATTTTACAGTATGGAAGTTATTTTTGCTATCAGTAATGTAGACTGATGGTACTAAACTAACGACTGACTGCCCAAATTTGTGCTGCGAACATGTACAAGCAGATTGGAATTTAAGCCAAAGCTTTTGCAATGAGGAGTGTCCTTGTTTGAATATTAAATTAACCTTTCTTTAGATAGAGCTCAACTATAGATTCAACGATTGGAACCAGACCATTTGAATCCTTCTACTCTAACCACCACCTGGTATATGTATCAGTCGTCATTTGATGTAGTGTTAAGAAAAAACAAACAAAAGTCATGAAAATGTGACGTGGAATGTGTTTTGCCTGTATTGTTTTTAATAAGTACTATTGAAATATAATGAATATAATTGACTTAATATTTTCCAGTGTTTAATAGTACTGATTTTTGTAATTCTAATAATATATTAGAATAATAAGTTGTTAAACAATATTACTTTATTCCTAATTTATTAAATGCAATAATAGTTTATAATTAAAAGGACTGTCACATTTTAGAGGATATCTGTATAGCCATTTATTAAAATCATCTTTTGTAACCCTGGGTATACACTTTTAAAAACCCAACACTCCTGGCCCAGGATCTCTATCAAGTCTACATCTGCAAGGTGTATATTGATATGATGCACATAAGGTTTTAACAACAAATATAATAATGAAATGAGATGATAATACTTTTAGTTGTACCAGAAAATGATGACAACAAAATAGATTAAATGGTATATGTACCTGCTTATGTTTATGAATAATTATGTAAATATTTAACAAAGCTAACCACAAATAGGATTTTATAATCTAGAACAACTTCTGGCACATTAATTTAATTTAATACTTTAACTCAACTAGCTAATATATATATATATAATATATATATATACATTATATTAAAAATACAGAGACATATCTTACTTCATTTGGAATTAGTTTTGATTGTATAGGAATGTCATGTTCCATGACATATCTTTTACTTGCCTTATACAATTGTGACATTACTGAGAGACCCTCTCTATATAAGTAATCATGATTGAATAATAAACTTGATTTGGTTAATAACAAATCAATACCTTTTAAAGTACTTTAGACAGGTTTTGGTTGTATTTGAGGTGACACACCAAACATAGTGTCGTGATGAGTCACCTTTCAGTGACAAACATTGGGTTTACTTTGATCAACAGCTTCTTTTGTGAACTTTAATAAAGAGCAATTAACAATGAACTAGCATATCTTAATATATAGTATTACCTGAAATGTTATTTTCAAAGGATTATGATATAACCTTCATTTAAGAAAAATGAGACAGACTCTATTCTCTTCAAACAAACAACTCTCTGTGTTGACCCTCTAACAATTAATAGGCAGGATATACACTATATACAGAATGTACCATATTAATAATAAAACTAATAAAACCATAAGAAACGGTCCAAGATTCTTCCACATGACTTATCATTTCCTTATAGAAGGTTGTCATAAGTAAACTGCATGGAAGATAATTTTTAGATAGAGCTACGGCCTGTATGTTTAACCATGTTTTCTTACTAACAATACCAATGATAGTGAATCACAGACCCTTACAATTCCAAAGTTGTCATAAGGTTAGAAACTCTTATGCATCACTCAGTGGTAGAGTTCAAATTTATAAGATGGTGGTCCTTTAGCATTTATGAGCTCAATATATGTCCATAGATATATTTGTTCAAGTGTATGTAAAGTCAAGATAGTACTGTACTAATTAACTTTTGAAGACTGTTTAGAACCCCACATGCATGGACAACTATGAATCCATAAAAACTATATGTCTCATCATTTTTCTCTATTTGATGCATATTTAAGATTTATTTCTATGTGTATTCAACTTACTTATTCCTTACTTCATCTTTCAGTATAACTAATTACCAAAACTTACTGGATTAACCTTTCATGTATGAATTGATTGCGTCTTATTTCTTTTGGCAGCTAGTCTATCTACTAAGGCTTGTTATTCTAAGGCTTGTCAATGAAGTTGAATAAATCTTGTAAGCACTTGTTAATATATTGAATTGTAATTTTTTGTTATTATCTTTTGTTAGGTATAATTTGTAGCAATTTTATTAATAGGTGCTTACAATATTACGTTTGTATTCATTACAATGAATAATTGTCTTAATGTTTACTTCTTAGCACTAGTTTCTTATGGTTATTTGTCTTAGCATACACTTTCCTCACTTGTAGAAATAATTAAGCCTTTTTATTCTAATTAAGAAGTATTGTGTGTTGTCTAGTCTTTAGTTTGTTAAGGGTTTAGTTTTTGCAGTCATTTAAAAATGTAGATTAAAAATTAAAGTAAACCAAGACATAAGCATTACCACAGTAATCAGTGCATAATACCAAGTATCATTTATTTTGATATAACATTTTAGAGATATGCCATTCACAGGCATTAGAGTCAAACGCATTTTAGTTTTCAGAGGTATCTGTAAAGAAAAATTAGGAAAATAGGTTTAATCAATATACAGAGAATTTCATTCATGTGTACTACATTTAGAGGCTATACTTTTAATGGAATTAATATAATATTTGATCTAAAACAACAAAGTCTTAACTCCACATTCTAACAATATTTGGATCATTTTCAATTTTAAAATAGGAACCACTTAAAACCTTAAATGCAAGAGTGCTGGTATTTAATTTTTGACATTCACCTGTGTATCAGGAGCTATGCTGAACTTGAATTTCCTATAATGGTCAATAGTGCCATTTTAACTTCTACATTAAAGCAAACCTTGTACCTACACAATTACGTGGACCCCATCCAAATGGCATGTAACTAAGAGGATGACGATGCTCCTCTCATCAGGACTGAACCTATGTTAAAAATAGTTTTGTAGAATAAGTATTTGATTAAAAATAGCATGTAACTTGCCATTCAGGTACTGACATTGTACATGTATAATGTATACATACCGTTCTGGTAAAACTTTCAGGTTGATCCCAGTACTCAGAAGATATATGTATAGCATCTATTGGGTATGATAACATGACATCCTTTAGAGTATTGTTAAGTCATCGATAGTACAAGTTTCTCGACAATAGCGTAAAGTACTATATAGAAAATTTAACCCAGAACCTAAATTAACACACAAATTCTCTTCTTTTATAGACCTAACTATTATGATAAAATAATTAATAAACAGTAATCATTCATGACATGCAATTAAGCACAAGATATACTTAAACAAAATATTAATACATACGGTATATACTTCAAGTAAAGTTCACACTGTCTTAATAATATAATGAACACAATGCATGTCAAATAGATCATTTGCTATGTATTGTCTAGCAATATAAACACACTTTGCTGCAGGAGGATAGAGCCTCAATGATTCTGAATAAACCATTCTAAATAATCTATAGAATGAGCTGCATCATAGAGAGTAATATCCTATAATTGTAATTTAAAACAGTAATGTATGTGCCACCTTGTAAATTTTGCCAAAAGTATATTTGCTATATATAGGTACATAAAGTCCTTATTTGTCTTGTTAAACATAAATTTTATTTTTTTACTTTGGTAAAACATACTTCATTTTCCAGATAGTAGTCCTCTATACATTGACATAAACTTGTCCGTTTATCTGATTTGTAGCCAATAGATAAGCTGTAAAACCAAGACAGTTACTACGTTGTCTCATAACCAGCTAAGAGAAAGTTGAAACTTGTAGAGATGATTTGTCATCAGTTTTAAAAACTTCATTTGAAGATAAAGATCCATTTTTTACATCATCTGTACATGTTTTTTAGCATCTAGCAGCAACTGTAGCAAATCTAGTTGCTAAGTTAACACAAACTGATTACACAATGCAAAATCTGTCTCATTATACAAGTATTGAACTGTCTGTCAGACATTACTCACTTTCAATCTTATTAAGACAATGTCAATTAATTTAGACAAAAAGGAGCAAAACAAACCTTTTGTGCTTGCTTTTTCCTTGCTTGCAGTATGTTATAACCTGTTGATAAAATAATTCCACTATTTCTTTCCCAAAGAACTGTGTTTTCAGCCCAAGAACCAAAGGAATGTATTTGCATATGGAATCTGTTTTCACTATAAATAAAAAGATTAAAGGCAAAGGTCTAATTTTGATTATTAATAAATAGCTTTTGATTGTTAAAACAGCCAATATTAAATTTAATGACAACAATATGGCACATATTGAAAAACAAATATAAATTATAGATTTATTAATAACTGCAAAATATATTAGTATTATATTGGCAACATCATACAGTTAAACAACTTTATAATACTTTTAGTATGCCTACTTTCCAATTAAAATGCTTACAAAAAAAGTTGAAAAGCAGGACTTATACCAACAGCATTAAAAACTCCAGCTGCAGCTGTTGTCAGTTCATTGGCTTCACCATTTAGTATATCAATCTGGAGACCAATGCTGTGGCTAAAATGCCTGCAATGTAAACTGACCAAATATCCTACATAATAAAGAGTAACATTACATATCAGTTTATGATATACTTGACAAAGCAATACCCAATATATTTTACATTGACTCCAGACAGGGTGACTTTTGTCATCTTATCAAAGAGAGAGATTACAGCTGGTTTTATTAGTGGTGCCATCTAGCATAGAGACAGCGTATTTGTTGACTATGTCAGTATACATGTATATAATTTTTATATGCAGTCCTGTATATCTTTATGCAATAAGCACAATAGTAAACAGTTACTAGCTTTAAATATTAATAAAATGATTGTACAAAGAATGCACAAACAAAATAGTAAGGATGTAAGTTTCATTATAGTACAGGCATTTGCACATGGAGAATGGTAATACATACATTGTAATAAATTGCTTTGCAAGTAATAAAACACAATTATAAATCAGTCTAATAGTAACACACCTTTTTAAGTTTTTGAAGAAAATGTAGGGCTGACCATATGTCTGATTTTTGCTGCCATTGTTCCCTTGAAAGAAAAAATAGGCCAGGAGGATACCCATTGTGTACTCAATTCTAAAACTGCCACACTAACCTGAAACATTATACAGAGTAAAAACACTACCCTCTTTTATACACTCATATTATATCAAAAATATTTGAAGTAAAATTCTTCCATATCTATCAGTAAATTTTTTGAATTTTCCTTAACAGTGATTGTTTTAATAATATCAAGATTTTCCTATCACAATAAAAGGCATGGTTCCAATATATAATCTACAATGAAATCAAATACAATATCATTCGATTATTTTAAATAAGTAATAATTTCTCTGTAATTCTCAAAAAACTAAAAGTTCAACTACTAAAAATACAATTTAAAATGCAAAAGCATATGTTGTTACCCAAAGACTTTGCCATACTTCTTCAACCACTTCTTTTGGCTCTCCAAGATTCCCTATTTAGAGTAAAAACTAATGTTATTATCATAAATTTTAATAGAAAATATTCTTTGATTTAATAAAGTCAATATCTATTGGGTTGACTCTGTTAGTAATTTTTCCTCCTTAGACATTATTCTTGGAGGATTATGATAGCAAATTTGTCAGAATTGAAAGTAATAATAAATGTGAATTGAACTAGTTGTATGTAACTGTACCCTTTATTGTTATAATGTTGTACTAGAAGTGCAAATTAATGCATTCATATATTTTTTTCCAATTATTTTACATGAGTTTGTTTAATTCTTAATTCTAATTTCTAATTTGTAGTTGATGTTCAATAATACATACATTTTGTACACAACTCTTAAAGGTAGATACGATGAGAGCCAACTATTTTCAAACCAATATCATCCTAAAACATGCTTGAGACCTCATGTGGTATTAAATAATTTGGATGAATAATATTCTCAGGTTCAGATCCTCTGATAGCAACAGAAGTATCACTGTTGCATCTCCTGATGTTGCCACACCATGCAGCCTGTGCATTTGAGTGAAATGGCACAGGAGTAGGTGTTCAACATAAAATTAATATATTAAGGTTCTAAGATTAGGGTTTAGGTCTAGTATTCATTTCTATTAAAGTAAGCACTTCTGTGCTGTACGTCATTGCATTTGTTAGAACAACAAAGATGTTTCCTGGTGTTTAAATAAGAATTTGTCAAACCAGGAGTCGTTTGATTATGGTTGGTCTTGGCTCTACTTTGGAAAGTTTTACAAATGAAAAGATATGTGGTATTGTGGCCCTACTACATCATTGTTTAATAACGAAAAAATTGTGTTTACTTTAAACCAGGATTAGTTCGGATTATAACTCTATACTTGCAATCATTGAGGTAAAGCCATCTATGCAGCTAACAAACTACAAATATATCTAAATGTTTTAAAATTATTTTGTGATTGCTGCAAGTTGTGTAGAGCCTGCATTCATGACTGATTTACACACCAATCTATTATAACATATAGCAACATTGCCACAACAACAAATTCAGTTCTTATGTAGATATCCTAAAAGTGAACTACTGGATTAGATAACTTCATCATGGATAATGGTGATTACATTTTGTGAATAGTCATTATCTCTCTAGAAATATAATAAATTGTTGTGCCAACTGTATTACAAGGATTGTTTTATCTACCTGTATGAGAGTCTATTCAGTAAAAACCAAACAATGCATTCAAATGTCCATTACTGATATTCAAATGAGCAAATTGTTAGATGTAAATGAATTCATATGTTATCCATACTTTAAAGTGATATTACTTTGGATTAAAGACTCAACTACCAATGACAAGTGTCTAAACGTTGCAAAATCTAATTAGTAAGATGGGTAGGACTACACTCACAAAAAACAACTGACTTTACACTCTAATCTAAATAACATAATTGCCACAACAACACACAGGTATCCTAAAAGTGAACTAAACAGATTGGTTAAGGAATGTACTTGGAATGTCTTTTTAAATTCATTATTTCATCACTGGAAATCTAATTATTCACGATGCCAAGTGCGATCATTTAATTTACAAAGAATTGTTTTTTATCTCCTTGTATAGTTTGTTGATATAGCTAAAGCAACAATGTAATAATATGTCCATACCTATTAGATATAATAAACATTGTTAATGTTTACTATAGTTTGTTAATGTTTATATTCATTATGTTAATGTTTTACTCTAGTTTGTTTATCTATTATCATTCACTTCCTGTTTGACCATCATTTATACTAATTATCACTTATAATTAATTTTGATCTCATATAAATTGGAAACACATACTTTTGAAAAGAGAGTTTTTTTTTTTGTTGAGTGTCAAATTTTGTATCTCGTTCAATCCGGGAGAGAACTCACATATTTTGGTCCACCGAACCAGATACTAGCAAGAACATCGATAGTTTGGTGGTTCTCTCTCAAAACTAGTTATCTCCGTCGTATTCATCTTTCGTACTCGACCAACGTGCTCTCTTAGCACCTCCATTTGATTTTCATTTTCACCTCATTGATGAAAATTAATGGCTCAAGATCCAACTATACTTAGGAAGAGAGACGAGGTGTCGTTCGTGCGTCGATAACTCGACTTTTCACTCGTCTGAAGGATTTTGGAGAGCAAGGCTGATCAGCCCATACTCTTGATCTCGCACGACAGATATCGCAGAAGCTGGAGAGTCTAGACTCCGACTTCAAGCTTCATCATTATGCACTCATCGATCTCATCGACGACACTGAAAGTATGCTCAAAGAGCAGGACATTTTAGATGGACATGATGACGAGATGGCCACATTGTCCACTCGTATTAAACGGCTAATTGCAGTCTGTGATTCCTCCTCCGAATTTGGTCCTCGTAAGATAGCCTCTCGAAGGTTAGTTCGCCTTGAAAGAAATTTATTTACTATAAACGAAAGAATTGGCTCCTTGTCTGGAGGACCTGATGATGTTTGTCTTCTCATCAATATGAAGAGCACTTTCGTGATCTCAAGGTTTGAATTGAAAGATATCTGTAGTGTTCTTCTGTCCCTTGGTGTAGAGGAATCCGATCAGTTCTATACCTCACAAACACAACTTGATAAAGAGCAGTTTGATTGCTCTCTTAAAATCAGAGGTTGCTATTCCCGTCTGGTCAAACCCTTGACTCAACTCCCACCCCCTCACTCGATAGCAAGGGAGTTAAGCTGCCCAAATTGGACATACCTAAGTTTGATGGGAACATCATAAACTGGAGGACCTTTTGGGAGCAATTCTCTATTTCAATTCATATCCGATCTGGTTTGTCTGATGCAGAGAAACTGGTGTATCTCTGACATTCGCTTAAGGATGGTACAGCAAAGGTGTCATTGAAGGTCTGTCTCGATCTGGTGATTGCTATTTTGAAGCCATTGAAAGCTGAAGGCACGTTATGATTGCCCCAGCTTATTCACCAGACACACGTTCGTATGATTGTTGAGGCCACTTCTCTCAGAGATGGAACTGGAAAAGAACTCTGCCGACTCCATGATGTCTTCAACAACATCTCCAAGCTCTCAAGGCAATGGAGTATGAGCCATCTGGTTCCTTTATCACATCTGTGCTTGAGCTCAAACTAGATACTAATACCATGTTTGAGTGGCAAAAGTACAGTCAAGACTCGATCGATGTGCCTCACTACCAGAGGCTCCTTGAGTTTATTAACCTACGTGCCCAAGCTTCTGAAGCTTCAGTCTCAGACCATAAGAGAGCCTCTCGAGTTGAAGATCACTCAGTGAAGAAGGGTTCTAATGCTGGGAAAGTCCATAACCTCGTTTACAGCCAGTACTGTGAATTCTACAGGCCACAACTGTGTCCTTTGTAAGTCTCACAAAACCCTCTATATGCATGTCTGCAATTCAAGTCACTACCTCACGATGAGATGGTCTCTACATTGAAGTCACATCACCTTGCATGAACTGTCTCCGACCAGGGCATTTTGTGAAGAAGTGCATGTCTCTGCATTGATGCAGGAAATGTCAGAAGCCACATCATACCTTGTTACACTTAGAACACAAGGATATTGCATCAACTTCCACTGGTACCATTAGTACTTCTCAATCTGTTGTGTCGAATACTGCCACTGGACTTTTCTTCCAAATCTTTGCTCATGACCTGTCGTTTTTGGTTGATGCTCCTGATGGTTCCTCCGTGGAAGCTAGAGCCATTCTTGACTCTGCCTCGTCAGCCTCCTTTGTATCAGAGCATTTGTCTCAATGCCTGCGTCTTCCATGCTCCTGAGAAGGTGTGCAAATCTCAGGCATTGCTGGTCTCTCTCACAACTCTCCTCACCAAGCCGTCACTAGTCTCACTATATCCTCTGTTCGGTCTCCTTCAAAGAAATTCAAGGTGACAGCTGTTGTTGTACCTCGTGTGACGTGTGACCTGCCACTTCACCCCATTTCTTTTGATTTGAAGTGGAGATATTTGCAGGGCATTCCCTAGCAGACCCAGACTTTGGTCTCCCCAGAAGAATAGACATACTTTTGGGAGTTGACATCTTTGTTGAAATTCTACATCAGGGCCGGCGGACCAGTGCTCCTGGCTTCTCCGTCTGCCTTTGAAACAGAATTTGGATGGTTCTTGCTGGAAAGCTCGATGACTGGAGATGATCTGTTTCGAAAGTTCTGGGAGATTGAGGAATTTCCAAATGATCAATCCTATCTCACTCCAGAAGAGCGATTAGTTGTGCAACACTTCAAAGACAATCACTCACAATCAGAAGATGGTCGTTTCATTGTTCCTCTGCCCAAGAAACCACATGCTAAGTCATTGGGTGAATCCAGATCTCAGGCTGTGAGAAGATTCCTGTCATTGGAGCAATCTCTACATGCCAAGGAGCAGTTTGATGAGTTTGATTCTGTGATGAATGAGTACTTTGAGATAGGCCATGCTGAACTAGTTCCCTTGGATGATCTGGAGAAGTCTTCACAAGACGTTTTCTATCTTCCCATGCATGCAGTCAAAAAGGAGAAGTCTTCACAAGACGTTTTCTATCTTCCCATGCATGCAGTCAAAAAGGAGTCGAGCACAACTACAAAGATCAGAGCTGTGTTTGACGCATCAGCCAAATTTCTACTGGAGTCTCCCTAAACAATATATTGGTTGGTTGACCTACCATTCACCCACCTCTTCTTGATGTACTACTTCGTTTTCGTTTACACCGTGTGGCTCTTGTTGCTGATGTCAGTCGCATGTACCGTGCCATTGAACTCACTAAATCCGACAGAGATCTACATCGATTTGTTTGGATAGGAATCCCAAGGATCCTCTACTTGACTACCATATGACACGAGTCACCTTTGGTGTCTCCGCCTCCTCGTTTGCTACCAACATGTCGGTCAAGCAGAATGCCCTTGATTTCGCCATGGACTATCCCTGGCCGTTGATGCAGTAAACAGAGCTTTCTATGTAGATGATGGATTGACTGGTGCTGATTCCATAGAAGAAGCAATCAAGTTACAAAGGCAACTACAAGACCTATTCTCTCATGGTGGCTTCTTGTTGCGTAAGTGGAATTCAAATGACCAGGTGGTTTTACAGCACATATCTCCTGAGCTTCGAGACTCCCAGTCGATGTATACAATTCCCGAGTCGTACATAGAATATGTCAAAACGCTTGGAATAGAGTGGAATGCAAACCTAGACCATTTCCGTCTGACTATTGCTAAGCCACCTTCTAGTCTTCCTATTACCAAATGCATATTGGCATCTGATATCGCCAAAACCTTTGATGTCCTTGGGTGGTTTCTCCTTCCATCATCAAGATTAAGATCTTATTGCAACAGCTATGGGAGCTGAAAATCTGTTGGGGATGACCGAGTACCCGACTCAGTTCATGATATCTGTCTCGATGGAGATCTGAACTCAACCTCCTCTCTACAAAATACATCCCTCGATGCTACTTCTCCAAGGAAGCTCAAATCATCTCCATGGAACTCCATGGCTTTTGTGATGCATCGGAGCAAGCATATGCAGCTGTCATTTATCTGTGTATGATGGACCTGGATGGAGGAATACAAGTTTCATTGGTGACCTCTAATGACCAAGGTGGCCCCTATCAAGCGTTTGACCATCCCTCATCTGGAGTTATGTGGAGGTACCTTTTAGCTCAGCTACTTCATCGTGTCCAGCAGGTATTCAATTTGTCACTCGATCAAATATATGCCTGGACTGACAGCACTATCGTTCTCAGCTGGCTGATTGGAAATCCCAGACGGTTTAACACTTACGGTTGCCAACCGTGTCTCTTACATAGTGGAGTTGATAGACCTAATCGTTGGAACCATGTGTGGTAACTATGACTATGAATAATGTAATAACTGTGTCTATGAATATTGTTTAGGGTAGGTATATAAACTGTCATTTTTTGTAATTAACAGTAGTTGTGTAACTGAGTTGTGTATGTGAGTTGTATTTTATGATAACTCTGAGTTCTTCTATGGTAACTTGTGACTGGGAATACAACATTTACTGGCGACGAGGGTAACTGGATTCACTGATGGCTACACACGGCAAACTCCTGGAATTCGACGCAAGCACGCAGTCATGGTCATCGTACACAGAGCGATTGGAGTACTACTTCGAAGCAAATGACCTTCAACATAACGAAGCTAAGAAAAAGGCGATTCTTCTCACTTGCTGTGGAGCGACTACATATGAACTTCTCAAAAAACTTGCTACAACCCTGAAAAACCAGCTGATAAAACGTACGACGCCCTCGTTAGGATCCTCGATAAACATTTCAACCCTAAACCATCACAGATAATGCAACGGTATCGATTCAACACCAGACATCGTCAACCAGGTGAAACAGTAGCTACATATGTGGCACAACTCAAGAAACTGGGGCGAACACTGTAACTTTCATTCTCTAGAAGAAATGGTCCGTGATCGACTCGTATGCGGCATAGCTGACGGCCGTATTCAAAGAAGACTACTCCAGGAACCTGATCTCGACTATCAGAAGGCTCTTGACATAGCGCTAGCTATGGAACTAGCAAATCAAGACATTACTCACCTTCAGCAGCAGCAGCACTCAACGCATCATATCAAACGTGTGCATCAAACCCCTAGACCTAGTCACAAGCCTACCAGACCTACTCCCAGCCCCTGCTACCGTTGTGGAGCAGATAATCATACTTCTGATACGTGCAAATTCAAGAGTGCAGAATGTCGTTACTGTAAGAAAATTGGACACATAGCTAAAGTCTGCAAGTCCAAACTCCGGCAGCACTTGCAACAATTGCCAGGTCCACAACAACAGCCCTTCAGCAGAGGTGCTAAACCACCAGACAGACGGACACTTCATCAGACAAACCTCAGCTCGCCTTCCACCTCACTCAGCCAGCCTCCCTCACCACAACAAGGAGATGAAACTTACACACTCTTTAACACAGTGGGTGGTGGCAAACCCCTTCTCATAACTGTCAATGTAAACAAGGTGGATATTCAAATGGAACTTGACACTGGAGCAGCTGTTTCTGTTATAAGTGAAATTACTTATGTTTCTTTTTTTAGGTCAATTCCCCTGCAACCTTCATCTCTCTCGCTCAAGTCGTACACCGGCGAAACAATCACTGTCCGTGGCACTTTCGACGTTCAGGTTGCACATGCGGGACAAGAACTCTCCCTTCATTAGTTGTGGTCCAAGGAAATGGTGCAAATCTTTTTGGACGCAACTGGCTGGATGTTATCAAACTCGATTGGGGCAGTATTCACAGCATCCTAGCAACCTCACCAGTTGACACTCTCATCTCTAAACATGCCAACCTCTTCCGTTCTCAACTAGGCAAGTTGGAAGGTACTAACGCAACATATGGGTGGATCCTCAGTTTCCACCACAATTCTTCAAGCCACGTCCTGTCCCATATTGTCTTAAAATGAAAGTTGAACAGGAATTAGAACGCCTCCTTAGTCTGGACATCATTAAACCAGTTACATTCTCCGACTGGGCAGCGCCGATTGTACCTGTCGTGAAGCAAGACGGCACCATTAGAATTTGTGGCTATTACAAGGTAACTGTTAATCGAGCATCCAAAACTGAAACGTATCCACTCCCTCGGGTCGACGACCTATTTGCAGCATTGTCAGGAGGCAAGGTCTTCACGAAACTAGATCTTAGTCAGGCTTACCAGCAGATTCTACTCGACGAATCATCTCAGAAATATACTACCATCAGTACACACAAGGGACTATTTCAATATTTACGTCTTCCCTTCGGTATATCCTCAGCTCCAGCTATTTTCCAAAGGATTATGGAAAGTATTCTACAAGGACTCCCTAATGTATGCGTGTATATCGATGATATTTTGGTAGCTGGACGAGACCATGATGATCATCTTCACAATCTAGCTAAGTGTTAGATCGACTTGAAAAAAGTGGTCTGACGGTTGAAGAAATCAAAGTGTGTTTTTGCTGTCCCGTCGATTGAATATTTAGGGCATGTCATTGACGCTCAAGGATTCATCCATCACCTTCTAAAACGGAAGCTATTCGAAATGCACCCAACTCCTACCTCTGTTACAGAATTGAAATCTTTCCTAGGACTTTTAAACTATTATCACAAATTTCTTCCTAACCTGTCTACAACGTTGGCACCACTGTATCAGTTACTTCGTAAAGATTCTAAATGGAATTGGACTATTGTCCACAACCAAGCCTATCGAAAAAGCTAAGAACCTACTACAATCATCGTCTCTGATAGTACATTTTGATAGTCACAAACCCTTGATTCTTTCATGTGACGCCTCTCCCTATGGGCTCGGTGCTGTTCTGGCACATCGTATGGAGGACAACAGTGAAAAACCTATCGCTTATATCTCGCGCACATTATCTCCAGCAGAAAAACACTACTCTCAACTGGAGAAGGAAGCTCTAGCAATTGTCTTTGCCGTTAAACGATTTCATCAGTACCTATGGGAAAACCATTTCTCCTCTACTCCGATCACAAACCACTTGAACATCTACTAAATGAGTCTCAACACGTACCAACAATGACTACTTCTAGGATCCAATGCTGGGCACTCACATTGTCAGCGTATCAATACTCTATCCAATATCGTCCAGGTACTCGTATGGGTAATGCTGACGCACTGAGTCGACTGCCTTACCAGTCTCTCCTTCACAGGTTCCAATAACAGGTGATGTAAAATTTGTTATTAACCATCTTTCTGTACATGTAGCCACAGTCAAGCATCTACGACCAGTGGATACAAAAGGACCCAATTCTGTCTAGAGTGTGTCACCTCATCCAAGCTGGAAAAGCAATAGACAATGCTGAACCAGAGATGGAACTATATCACCGCAGACAGATGGAATTGAGTGTCGTGGATGGATGTCTTCTTATAGGTACCCGTGTAGTAGTATTCCTAAGGAGGGGAGGGAACACGTCCTAAACAGCTTCATTCATCTCATCCAGGAATTTGTCAAATGAAAAGTTTGGCTAGATCATATGTTTGGTGGCCTGGAATTGATAAAGATATCCAAGAACTGGTACAACAGTGTTCTACATGTCAACTTCATCAAGCAAATCCCACCAGGGCACCACTTCACCCATGGGATGTTCCGACTCGTCCATGGTCTCGAGTGCATGTGGATCATGCTGGTCCTTTCCTTAACAAATACTTTCTCATTTCTATAGACGCGTACTCGAAATGGCTAGAAGTACATATTGTACCCACTACTTCTACTTCAGCTGCCATTTGATCACTTCGTTCTATTTTTCACCACACACGGAATCCCTGAACAATTAGTCTCTGATAATGGCCCCCCTTCACAAGTTCTGAGTTTGAATCTTTCATGGAAGAATACGGAATTGAGATCATGTAAAAACGGCACCCTATCACCCTAGCTCAAATGGACTGCTGAGCGAGCAGTGCAGACCTTCAAAAGCAGTATGAAGAAATTGACTGGTGATGTACAAAATAGCTTTCACTGTACTATTCCACTACCGTATCACACCACAGAGACTACCACTGGATTGTCTCCTGCTGAACTACTAATGGGTAGGAAACTTTCAGAACCAGTTAGATTTGCTCCACCCCGACATTGCTCGGAAGGTTACTGAAAGGCAACAGAAATGGTCAACTACAGGCCGTGCTCCTACCTGTAGGAAATTTAAGATTGGAGATCGTCTGTATGCTCGGAATTATAGGGAACACCACAATGGATCCCAGTGACTGTTGTTGAAATTACAGGACCAGTCTCTTATCTTGTCTAAACTACAACAGGTCTACGTATTCGTCGTCATGTTGATCAACTAGATTTCGTAATGTCAGTGGTATTACAGAACCAATACAGGACTGTCCTAATGACGCTGATTGGGGACGATTGGCCACTTCCATCACCGCACCAACACCTACTAAACACCCTCTCCAGCACAACCTCCATGTCCTCCTATTCGACGTCGTCTCGACTACGTCGACCAGTTGACAGATTCAGTCCCTATGTTTCCTCTTAGAAAAGGGAGGAATGTGTGTAACTATGACTATGAATAATGTAATAACTGTGTCTATGAATATTGTTTAGGGTAGGTATATAAAACTGGTCATTTTTGTAAATTAACAGTAGTTGTGTAACTGAGTTGTGTATGTGAGTTGTATTTTATGATAACTCTGAGTTCTTCTATGGTAACTTGTGACTGGGAATACAACACCATGTCCATGGAACTGACAACCCAGCTGACTGTGCATCAAGAGGTCTGTTTCCAGTAGAGCTATTGGAACACCAGTTATGGTGGAATGGTCCAAATTGGTTGACCCAGCCACCCACAGCTTGGCGTCATCAGTCAGACCTCCCTCATATTGAGACACAGAGGAAAGGGTATGTACACTCCACATAGTAACTCATAACAAGGTGCCAATCATTCCTATTGATCATTACTCCAGTTATACCAAGTTGAAACGTGTCACAGCTTGGATCTTTCGTTTTGTCAATAATTGTCGTGCCAATAAAAATGGTTTGTTCTCTCCAATCGTCTTCATCTCTGACTACTCAGGAGCTACACACAGCTGAAAACCTATTGGATATCCATTGCTCAAGAAGATTGCTTTCCTGAGGAAATTGAGACTATTAAGGAAAGTAAAATCCTATGTAGCTCTAGTCCTTTGCTATCCCTCCACCCAATCCTCGACTCATCTGGCATTCTACATGTGGGTGGCAGAGACTGCATCAAGAAGGTGTCATATTCAAGTCAGCATCCTGTCATCCTATCTGGTAAACATCCTGTAACTAAGCTGATGATTCGTTTTGAACACCTTCGCTTACTTCATGCTGGTCCTACATTACTAGCCTGTTCTCTGAACCACTGTTTCTATATCCTCAGAGGACGTAAAGCAATTCAATCAATCACCCGTAGTTGTATCATTTGTCAACGTACCTCAGCAAAGCCTCAACATCAGATGCTAGGTCAATTACCTATTGAGCGTCTCACTCCTGATCTTGTTTTTGACAAGGTTGGTGTGGACTATGCTGGTCCTTTCTACGTCAAATATGGACATGTGAGGAAACCTACTGTAGTTAAAACCTATGCCAGTGTTTTGTTTCACTTTCAGTGAAAGCTGTGCATTTGAGAACTGGTGTCAGAGTTAACAACTGAAGCCTTCCTAGACTGTCTAAGGCGCTTCATATCTCAACGTGGGAAGCCAACTCTTAATGGAGTGACCACGGTACAAATTTTGTTGGGTGCAGCTCGGGGAGATCAAAGAACTTATTGCATTTCTGAAAACCCAGAGGTCGCAAGATGCTATATTGGAGTTTTGTTCAACACAAAATATACAGTGGAAGTTCATTTCTGAACACGCTCCTCTTTTTTTGTGGTCTTTGGGAGGCAGCAGTGAAAAGTATGAAAACACATTTGAGACGTGTAATTGGCAATGTGAAGCTGACATTTGAAGAGTTTACTACTGTTTCTCGTCAAGTGGAATCATGTCTCAACAGTAGACCTCTCATCTCTCTCCCACTTGATGATGATGGAATAGGAGCTCTAAATCCCTGGCACTTTTCTCATCGGGCAGACCATTGGAACCTCTGCCTGATCCCTCATTCTCATACCGTTCCCTCGCTCTCCTTCGTCACTGGCACTTATGTCAAGCACTTGTACGTCATGTTTTGGCAACGTTGGTCCGTCTGAGTACATAACTAGTTCTGAAACGCTATACCAAATGGCACCATCCATCAAGAAATATTTGTGTTGGAGATATTGTGATTTTGCAAGATGATAATTTAATTCCCTCTAAAGGCCACTTGCCAGAGTAATTAAGGTCCCTCTAAATGGCCACTTGCCAGACTAATTACGGTTCATGCAGGCAAAGATGATCTCGTACGAGTAGTCACTGTGAAGACGAACTTAGGACCTATAAGAGACCAATCTCTAAAATAGCCTTGTTGTTTACCCCTCAAGATAATTGATTATGACTCTTTATTATTGTAAAGACCATCCGGTCCTTGGACGCGGTATGTTAATGTTTACTATAGTTTGTTAATGTATTATCATTCATTATGTTAATGTTTAACTCTAGTTTGTTTATCTATTATAATTCACTTCCTGTTTGACCATCATTTATACTAATTATCACTTATAATTGATTTTGATCTCATATAATTGGAAACACATACTTTTGAAAAGAGAGTTTTGTTTGTATGTATGTCAAATTTTGTATCTCGTTCAATCCGGAGAGAACTCAACAAACATATTTAACTGCTTGGTCATAACTGGATTAAAAATCCATATTTATAATAGCGAACTGTCATGATGCAACGCTCTCTTTAAGAAAACCATCTACTTTACACTAGCAAATAAACATAAAGAGTATTAGTTATGTATATAGAGTGATCATGAAATGTCATATTAAAGTGAAATGTCACTTTACTGATGTCGTCTATTGTAGATACTTTGTATGCCATGACTATTATATAGATGCTATATAGAGAGAGAAAATTTCACAATCTATACTCTAATACATTACGTTCACTTTAAACAAAGATTGTTTGGAAATTACTGCTCTTCTTGTTGTCCATTAAGATAATGATCAAAAATCCAAACATACACTAACTACAAATATTTACAACTGCTTGTGAATCAGTTAGTAAAATGTGTATAGAGCCAGCATACACTCACAAAAAATGAAACTAACTTTACACTCGAATTTCCTATTTTACTATAATACTATTACCACAAAATGTAATATCCTCATGTAAAAGTGAAACTAAACAATTTTCATCATTGGAATGCACTACTTTACAATAGATTAACATTCTGTAGTCATTATCTTTCTAAAAATCTATTCATAGTGATGTCAACAATAGTTCTACAAATTTACAAAGAATTTGTATTTATTACTTTGCATGCATGGAGTGTCTATATACCAAAAACAATAATATTATTGTGTTCCTATATGTTAGATATAATGTGAATAAACATATTTATTTCTGCACAGTCATAATCAATTAGAAATTTATATAACGAACTACATATGTGTGATACCACCTTTCAAGAAACTATTACTTAAAAAGTTTTATTCTATTTATATTAGCAAAATCAAGAAAGCCTTAACAAGTATATTGTAGATTAATCACAGACCAAATCTTCTTTATTAATCTGCATGCTCTGGCTCTATACACATGCTAGATATTAGAAATGAATCTAATTTTCACAATTATACCACTTAAATAAGTAAAATCAATTATCAAAAACTGAAAGTAAATATTGGTTTGTGTTAAATGTATATATAAACAGAGAAGAAGTAAATGTAGCTATATACCATAGAACATTATTTTTACTTACAATCAAGACAAAGTTGATGTGCATTTCCTACGAACGGCAACATAGAAGGCTGAGGGATGCCAGTCTCTTGAAATATTGGTAAGGAGTATAAATATATCTATAACCAATAATTATATTTGTATTAATAGTACTAAATAAACTCAGCTCTTACTTGTACCAATAAATTACAAAAGAAAGAAAGCACAGAGGATCATGGAATGACGAAGCCCATTATAAAAGTGTCTTCACACAGTAAAAAATGATATTGTGATCATGAACGTAAATGTCGATCTACGCTCGGCTAAAGTTATAAAATATACTGATAATATTCATAATCATTTGTGTGTACTCTCCCACATTCCAATGGGCAGTCCGTTTATAGGCTCAAAATGAGAAGAGCGCTAGACTAATAGTACAGTTGTCTCCTTCCCCACATTCTCGGGGAAAGGACATATTATTGAACCTGTGCCACTAAACCGCTATATTTTTTTTATAGTTGGGTGCTTGCTAATATGGACTTTTCTCTTTGATCTAATGTAAGATCTCCAAAAAATTATTCTTTAGATATTTCCCCCGCTCTAGAATATGGCTTGTTCGTCGCCATTGTCTCATTGCATTTGGTTTGTGTTACAATTTTATTTATTTATTCATCTCATTAACAATGCTATCTTAAATACATGTCTATAGAAAGGAAAGAATGGCCTTTAGTGCTGCTTGTCATGTGACTATTAACATGTCACGCTGATGACAATAGCCTAGGACTAAGAAAAAATTGAAGACCAAATTGTCGATTCACTTAGATTGTGCTGCAGTCTTGGGAGAGACTAACCAGACCCAAGCAATGGGGAGCTGACCTTTTTCTTTGTGGTAAATGCAATTTAGAACTGCCACGTTTAAAACTCAATCCTGCATGCATGGGAAACACACATGTAGTGTAAACTACTTAACTGTTATTTATTATTAGTAGTTTCCTATTTTGGTGCTTTCTATATTTAGTATCTTTGTGACCTCTCAGCCTTATGTTATATAAAAGAGATCTAGGTTGAGGCTTGACAGTTAGTTTCTGGCCAGAGGGTCCAGACAAATATATCTGTGAGATTGTAAGTGGTGAGCTCTATGATAGCTCACACTACACACCCATACCAAATTGAAAATTAACGAAAATTTACAAAAACAAAATCTTATTGAAGATATATATAAGACTATATATACCGTGGATGATCCATTAATCTCTGATTAATATATCTTTTAATTGTTGATAAAAATTTTCACCTGTTTGAATGTGCTTAAAGACGTTTTTCTAAGTAACATATAAGTCAGAACCTTTGATCAACTCTCTAATGTAATGCCTTAATTCTACAATAATCATTATACGACATTCTTTGATGATAATACTAATAATGCAGAGGAAAAGCATATGTTTAAGATGTAAACAATTATTGCTAAATATTTGGCTTATAACTCTCTATGAATTAATTCTAGCAGTTAGTGAGTAGTTGTTATAGATCTGAATTTTATTTATCCAACCCCATCAAAATGATAGTAATGCCCATGAGCCTAGAACTTAAAAGTAAACGTCGAGTATCCCTCCTCGCCACAAATGATACTACTTTCTAGAGGTGAAAATCGAAAACACTTGTACCCTACTTTTCAAGAATAGTGGAATTTTTACTGAAATTTTGTAAGTGATTATACTTGCTATTAGATATATACGATGATAAGATTTATTAGTACCATTCTTTCAGAATATAACAAAGATTAAACGTAAGAACATTTTGTACAATGCAAATTTTATATAATAACCTTTCCTGGATACCGTGCAGACTTTCTATTTTCCATTTTAATTACTAGTTGCATATCTATCATCAAAAAAGAAGACAGGTTGACTTGTAGATATTTTATGCAAATTGCGAGGTCCGCCCATCCGGTGTTTGAATCCAATTTTTGTGATGATACTCTTCATCAATTCTTTTTTTTCCCACTGGTCGATCTTGCGCCATGTACCTTTCCTATGCATCTTATATATGTAATTGAAAAGCTGAAAAATCGTGGATATTTTATATTAGCCATGATTGCTATATATTTTTATGTATGGTCTATATTCCCTATCATGGATTTTTGTCACTAATCTCTCTTGAGCCTATTTTGAACTTTCTGTTCTGAAAATTGTCAATATATGCCTTTTAACTACTTTGTGTTGGTTTTGTTCTTTATTGGGGGTCTTTATTGTTCATCCTAAACTTGACCCAATTCAGATATATGTACAATACTTAGATATATTAAATTTCATTATCTGATTAGTTATGCCTTTGCCATTTAATATATTAACATGTTAAATTAATTAACATTTGATGTATAAATACCCACAGCTAAGCATCAGTGTAATATCTTAATAAATTATTATTTAGGTGAGCTACAATGAATTGTTTTTTCATCATGACGTTTTTTGTTTCTCAGTTTAGACTACAGAACCTGTTAAATGTGCACAAGGCTTCTTGAGGTATTATTTTTATTAAGGCACTCTCTATTGTATTAAGTACTACACCCACAGTCCATAAGATTCTCAACATCGACTTTTGATAGCTTCTTCATTTGCCTGTAAAATGAACATCTTATATTATATATGAGATTGTTATTGAGAATATGAAAAATTGTTGTCACAGTGAACATTCAGTTAATCAAACTCATAAACACTTACTTGATAGACTACTTCTGGTTCCTGAAAATGTCTTTGTTATTATATAACTATATTGTTTTATTGGGAAGTAGTGTGTAGTTAGTGATAGATGGACAATTAATATTCAATTTTATGGCATATCATTTCTTCGCTTCCTATTTCTCTGTATGCACTTTCACATTAATTTAAGCTGAATGGAATTATCATCAACAACTTGTTACAGAGTCTATAAAAGGGTTAAAAAAATCCAACACTATGAACCGTAAACAACAACTTCAAAAAAACGAAACATTTGGTCATTGATTCAGACGAAACAAACAAATGTTTAGAGTATTACAATAATTTCAATTAATTATTATAATGTGTCGTCACATCGATCACTTATATTTTGAAACTCCACATCTTCAAAATGCAGCCAATTCACTGTACTTAGCTTGACAAAAACATGAGCAAATTAGACTAAATTCTTCTTTAGACGAGATATCATCTTCCTTCACCAATATCTCTTATTAAAAGGAGATATATATTCATCTTACAAAGTAACACAATTTCTATAGAACAGCTTTATCAATTTCATGTATAATATTTCTTGTCAGTATTACATCAAAAAAAATTAAACAAAATCAAAAACTCTCCAGTTTGTTAAGTCCCATAATTGTCCATGTCTATAGTTATAAGGTCATTAACATGATTAAGGAATCTTCCATAATTATTTGGAAGTTTACTGTCGAACATTTTGATGCATTATATCTTGGCTGATAAACTTTGCTATTTCATTATCCAGTCTATAGCGCTACATTTAGGCCAACTACATTGTCATTATCTTTCTCTTCCCTTTGTTTTAGTTTGTTTATGAAGATGATTAGTAGCCAAAATTTACGAGCATAACATGAAATCATTTACATGTACTGAAAGGATTAATAACAATTAAACAATATTTTTATTTCTAGTAAAATCCAATTGTTCTATGTTTATGAATGATTATGTAATATTTAACAAAAAAACTAATAACACCAAAATATGATTAATTGATCTAGAAACACTTTCCTGGGCACACTCACTAATACTTTAACTCAACTAGTTTATAGATATACATTTTTATAAAAACAAGAGACCATATGTTACTACAATTGAATTAGTTGATTGGAAATAGAATGTCTTGTTTCCATGACATCATCTTTTTACTGGCCTTATACTATTGCTGACATTCAACTGAGAGAGTCTCTTTATCCTCCTCCATATAAACAATCATGAATTGAATAATTAACTTCATATGTTAACTATAAATCAATAAAACCTTTCTTTTTTATTAGATCTTTTAGCATGTTTTTTGGTGTATTGGTGGACACATCAAATGTAGTAAGTACAAAACCTTAGTGACAAGCATTTTTATAGCAATTGTACCAATTCATTTACTGGCTGATTAGAAGAGAGAGAATTGGAATAGAAGTAAGATGGATATCTCCTAATTAACTATTCTCATGTTTCTTAAACAAGAGGTTTCTCTTATGATAATCGTTAATCTTTCCCCAGGCACCTAACATTTTTCTTGGCTGATCCAGATACTGTAGGACTTTGATAAATTTCTGGTATCATCATGTTGCTATATTGTCCAATTCATGATTTTGATCACTTATTTTAAATTCAAGTTGTTCACAATAGTAACTTATATATGCTTAATAGAAGAAGACAGACTCTGATTCTTTTGCCATTTTGAAAAATGGATTATCTCTGTGTTGACCATCTAAACTTAATAAGCGAAAAATACACATGATATAACATATTTACTATATATACTTTAAGAAAAGGTTCACGATTCTTGTGGAACAACTTGTGTATTTCCCCAACATGACTTAATCATTGTGTTTTTGGACTAATGGTCTATTACTTAACCTAAAGGATAGCTGTTGACAATAAGGTACCCGTTTATGTTTAACCCTGTTAATAACAACACCAATGTACGAGATATCACAGGGTCCTTTAAACTCCCAGAGTTGTCAAAGGCTTATAACTCTGTATGTTTAGCTGCATACCCCCTCATTTTTTATCCCAAGCTTGACCTCCTTGCCAACTTCCTCACAACCACAACCTCTCTTACACCTACGGTAGATCAATATCATTCAACTCACAAAAATGACTTCTCTCCAACTCCTAGCCACCTCCACTACATCTCCAGTTCTCTCATTTTCATACACCAATACAATTACCTTCATGCCTCTCTTAACATTCCCTCAATATCAGCCCATACATCCTCCACCAGCCCTCAATTGTCCTCAACATTTCCCCCTCAACACACATCTTCATCCTTACTCTCACGCACCTAAGTTCCTCAACAAACTCCTCTCCTTGTTTTAATCCAAGCTCGACCTCATCACAAACCTCCTCACAAACAACCTCTCTGCCAAACTCCACGTTATCATCAATATCTTCAACTCACAAAAATGCCTTCTTTTGCAATCCTCAACTACCTCCACTACATCCCCATTCTCCTCATTGTCAGGCAATAAGGCAATTTTCCACCGTCTCCGCTCTTAACATACCCTCATATCATCCCTAGATCATCCTCATCTCCCCCAGCTCCCAGCATCTCTTGTCCCTCAACAGTGCCCCCCGCAAAAACAATCTTCATCCTTATTCTCACCTCAATAAACTCTGCTCCTCCTCCCTCATCGTCCTGTTAAATCAAAACTTCCTCCCAAATATGCCACTCCTAGGCAAACGTTTCCTCTCAATCAAATTACTGGCATCCTCCACATCTCCAGGGGTTACCACAATCTAGCTTCTCTGTTGAACCTATAAGTCTTTTCTCCTTCTCCATCCAGACCAACCAAATCAAAACAAAACCAGAATCAACCAACAGAACTTAATGAGAGTATTACCTGAAAAAAGGTGTTTATGAGAGAACCTTCATTTATAAAAATGGGAAGCTTAGCTTTTTTCCAAATATTGGAATGACTCTCGCTCTTGTGTTGAACCCCTCTAAAACTTACAGGCAGCACATACACTATATACAGAATTTCCCATATTATTAATAAACCATAAGAAAGGGCCAAGATTCTTTGCGCACAAATGCTTGTCTTTCCCAACATGACTTATTCATTTCCTTATACGACGATTGGCATTACATCTCTTCATGGAAGACAGTTTTACGATGAGTGTGTCCTTTATGTTTTAACCATTTTTTCTTACTACAAATACCAATTGAAGTTTAACCAGAGACCCCGTCAACTCCCAAAGTATGTCCTAAGGTTTATAAAGTTTTTTATGCAATCACACGTGCAGAGTTTCAAATTTATATAGATAGTTGGTCCCTTTAGCCATGTTCTGAGCTCAATAATTATAATCGTTATAGTATTTTGTTCAATTGTAAAGTAAAGTCAAGATCGTAACTGTAACTAATTTAACCTTTTGAAGACTGTTTTAGAAACCACATGCGTTGACAACTGATAATCCATAAAACATATGTTTCATTATTTTTCTCTCTATTTGATCCATATGTAAGATTATAATTTTTATGTGTATTCAACCTATCTATGTCCTTACTTATGAGACAACCACACATATTTCATGTAACTAATTACCAAACTTACTGGATTAACCTTTCTTGTGTGATTTGTGTTGCATCTTATTTTCTTTTGGCAACTAGTCTATATGCTATAGGCTTGTTGATCTATAGCATTGTCAATAAATTGTTAAAAATCTTTGAGTAACTTGTTAATATCGTTGTTTATTATCTTTTGTTAGGTATAATTTGTACCAATTTTTATATAACAGGTGCTTGCAATATTACGTATGTATTCATTACCATGAATAGTTGTCTTAATGTTGTACTTCTTTAGCATCGTTTCTATGTGTTATTTTTTATTAGCATACAATTTCCTCACTTGTAGAAGTAAATTAAGCCTTTTTGTTTTCTGATGAAGGAAGTCTTGTGTTGTCTAGTCCTCGAGTGGTTTGTTTAAGAGTTTTAGTTTTGCAGTATTTAAAAATTGTAGTTGAAAATTAAATTAACCACATTACACAATAATGTTGTAAGCAAACATTACACAATAATCATGGCAATAATACATGTATCAATTTAGCCACGTATTTTGATATAACATTAGATATAATTCCATTCTACACGGCATTAGAGTCAAGCGCATTTTTAGTTTTCAGAGGTATCTGGTAAGGAAAAATTAGGATAAATAGGTTTAAATCAATATACAAAGATTTCATTCATGTGCTACTACATTTAGAGGCCATACTTTCAATGGAATTAATACAATATCTTGATCTAAAAACAACCGTCTTAACTCCACATTCTAACATATTTTGGATATTTTCAATTTTAAAATGGTACCACTAAACCTTAAATGCAATATGCTGGTATTTTAATTTTGCGATTCCAAACCTGTGTATCAGAAGAAGGTTTTGAAACTTGAATTTCCTGAGAATGGTTCAATATGCCATTTTAACTTCCATTAAAGCAAACCTTGGGCACCTACACACTTACGTGGACCCCATCCAAATGGCAGGTACTAAGAGGAAACATGATGTGTCCCTTCTCATCAGGACTGAACCTATTTTTAAAAATAGTTTTGTGGTAAAGTATTTTGATTAAAAATAGCATGTAACTTGCCATGCATGTACTGACCTTGTACTTGTATAATGTATACATACCTTTCTGGTCTAAAAAGTTCAGGTTGACCCAGTATCAGAAGATATATGTATGGAATCTATTTGTATGAGTGACATGACATCCTTCGTAGTTATTGGTTAAGTCATCGATAGTACAAGTTTCACGACAATAGCGTAAAGAACTAAGTATAGAAATTTAACATATACACTAAATTAACCACAAATCTTTATAGAACATAGCTATTATCATAAAATAAATACTTACAGTAATCATTCATACATTGTAAATTAAGCACAGGGTATATTTTAAAAAAGATTAATTGCATATTGCATATATACTTCAAGTAAGTCCACACTGTCTTAATAATATAACGACCCCAATGGCATGTCAAATATATTAGTTGCTATAGTATTGTCTAGCAATATAAACACCTTTTGCTGGTCGGAGGATAGAGCCTCAATGATTCTTGAATAACCCATTCTAAATATTTCTATAGAATGAGCTGCATCAAGAGAGAAATATACCTATAATGTATTTTAAAAAAACAGTAATGTATGTGCGACCTCTAAATATTGCCAAAAGTATATTTTGCTATATTAGGGACATAAATGTCTTATTTTATCTTGTTAAACATAATTTATTTTTTTTTACTTTGTAAACATACTCATTTTCCAGAATAGTAGTCCTCTATACATTGACATAAACTTGTCCCTGTTTTACTGGATTTGTAGCCAATAGATAAGCTGTAAAACCAGACATGTTACTATTGTCTCATAACCAGCTAAGAGAAAGTTTGAAACTTGTAGAGCTGATTTGTTCATCAGTTTAAAACTTCATTTGAAGATAAAGACCATTTTTATATCATCTGTACAGTGTTTTAGCATCTAGCAGCAACTGGTAGCAAATCTAGTTGCGAAGTAAACACAACTGATATACACAATGCAAAATCTGTCTCAATATACAAGTATTGAACTGTAATACATGACTACTTTTTTTTTTTTTCAATGTTACAAGAAAAACGTCATTAAGTTTAGACAAAAAGGAGCAAAAACAAACCTTTTGTGCTTGCTTTTTTCTTGCTTGCTTAATGTTATAACCTGTTGATAAAATAAATTCTACTATTTCTTCCAAAGAACTGTGTTTGTTTTCCCAAGAACAAAGAGAAGTATTTGCATATGGAATCTGTTCACTTAAAAATAAAAGATTAAAGGCAAGGTCTAATTTGATATAATAAATAGCTTTTGATATTGTTTAAAACAGCCAATATTAAATTTGATGACAACATATGGCACACATTAATAAAACAAAATATAATTATAAATTTATTAAATAACTAAACCATATTAGTATTATCATTGGCAATATCATACAGTTTAAACAACCTTATATACTTTTATGCTATTTTCCATTGAAATGGTCTTACCCCAAAAAAGTTGAAAAGCAGGACTTATACCAACAGAATTAAAAACTCCAGCTGCAGCTGTTGTCAGTTCTCTTGGCTTCTCATTTAGTATATCAATCTGAAGACCCAATGCTGTGGCTAAAATTGCCTGCATTGTAAATGGACCAAATATCCTAACATAATAAAGAGTACATAGATAATTGATTGCATAAATTATAATTCATAATCTAACCACAGTGATAACTTCAATGCTTGTTAGGTTTGTAATTGCCATCATTTGTCAATAGTTTTGTTCAGTGACTTAAATAAATAGGCACAGGATTGTCTCAAGGAATTTATAATCATGGCTTTTATTCATAGTAAATGGGACAATGCTATTTTAAAACAATAGGATCTCAAGGGCCAATTTAAGTGGTTAGCCGCAGTGATGGTTATGTTTTTGCAAGTGAAAACAATTTTTATTTCTTTTCCTTAGTTCAGGTGCATATTTTATAGACTTAATAGATTTAAATTTCCAACACGTTATACAACAGCCAAATTGTGTATAAAATTCTTATGTCAAATTTTAGGTAATTGTAATTTTGTACACAGTAGGTTTATTGTAGCAATTCACTCTTTCATCTTAGCTTTTTTTTGAAAGGTCTTTCTGATATTCAAAGCCTTATCTTTCTGTGTGTCAGCCACTTTAGCTTAGCATGAATTCATAGTTAACAGTTGCACTTCATTTCAATTTTTGTAGATGTAGATACTATTGCTCTGTCAACTGCCCTGGTATGACATACACGACACACGCACATACCCACATTGGGACTGGCAGGCTAGAGAAAAAATTAATAAATGTAGAAAGCCAATATATGGCACGTGGACCAGAGACCTCACACACACAACGTCAAGTACTCTACCCATGGCAATAAGAGGTTAATAGATACTGGGACATAGAAAAAAGCAAAGAGTAAAATGTTTGAATATTATTGTTATGACAGTTATCATGCATTTGAATTATATATGGTATTATTTGTGTGGTATATGTACATCATAATGCTTCAGTTAAGCCGAAACTGAAAGTAAACAATGAGTTACTTTTGAGTTGCCGTGAATTTACTGTTATGTCTTCTTTCTGTTATGTTATGTTACTATATATGTATATAAGTTTTTAACTTTGTGTGAAGCAAGGTTATTAAAAGTTTAGACTGTGTCCCTCCATGGTCTATTAGCAAGTAAACCCTTGATCTCCTTATCTTACCTATATACTTATTGACTAAAATCTGATTTAATCAATTACATTTAAGTATACTCTATACTTATTTACCTAAAATATTTTAATGACTCAGACAGGTTGACTTTTGTCATCTTATCAAAGGAGCATTAAGCTGTTTTTCTATAGTGGTGCCATCTAACATAGAGACAGTGTATTTTGTTTGGACTATAATCAGTATACATCTATGTAATTTTTATATGCAGTCCAATAGTAAACAGTCACTAGCTATAATATTAATAAATGATTGTATAAAGAATGCAAACATAATAGTAGGGATTAAGTTATATATATATATATATATATATATATATATATATATAGGCACATACATACAGTATACAGCTGTCAATTTATACAAATATAAATAAAATAATATATATTATATATATATATATACATATAATATGAGATATAGAAGATTTACTTATAGACCTATTTTTTTGCAAAAAAACGGGGTGGCTGTAAGAGGTGAACCAAATAATACTACCAACATGACTACTTTACTTTCTTAAGTCATCCCATATATATATATTGTGTAGAAAGAAATACCATGGACAATTTTGGGCCACTCCCTACATGGGGGTAGTGCTACCGACTATTTCTATGTTAGATGTATGAAACCATTAAATTGCTTTGCAAGAAAGAAAACATAACTTATAAATCATTCAAATAGTACACAACCTTTTTAAGGTTTCTTTGAAGAAAATGTAGGACTGACAATATGTCTGATTTGCTGCCATTGTTCCCCTTGAAGAAAAAATAGGCCAGGAGGATAACCCATTGTGTACTCCATCTCTAAAAACTGCCACCACTAACCTGAAACATTATACAGAATAAACACATACACGCTTTTAATACAATCATATTATATAAAAATATTTGAAGTAAATTCTTACATATCTATCAGTACATTTGTTGGAATTCCTTAACAGTGATGGTTTTTATAATATCAAGATTTTGCTAATCACAATAAAAGGCCATGGTTCCAATAATACATCTACAATGAAATCAAAATACCATTATCATTCAATTATTTAAATAACGTAATAATTTCTCTGTATTCTCAAAAAAATAAAGTCAACTACTAAAAATACAATTTAAAATGCAAAAGCATATGTTGTTACCCAAAGACTTGCCATACTTCTTCAACCCACTTCTTTTGGCTCTCCAAGATTCCCTATTCAGAGTAAAAACTAATGTTATTATCATAAAATTTAATAGAAAATATTCTTTGATTTAATAAAGTCAAATATATTCGGTTGACTCTGTTAGTATTTTGTGCGTCCTTTTTTCCTCCTTAGGTAGCAAATTTGTCAGAATTGAAAGTAATAATAAATGTGAATTCAACTAGTTGTATGTAACTGTAGCCCTTATTGTTAGAATGTTGTACTAGAAAGTGCAAATTAATGCATTCATATGATTTTTCCAATTATTTACATGAGTTTGTTTAATTTTGTATTCTAATTTCTCTACTCTAAAATTTGATTGGTTGATTTAAACAATATATAGTTGTATACATATGAGTTTAGAGTTACATTATAATACATAATGAGATACTAGTAACACCAACCATCGTTTCAGATTAATATATCCAATTGACAGATATGTAGAAAATTGTTACGAGACCTATGTCATTAGTTAGACATAGAATTATTATGGGATTGCCAGACCATTGTCTGATGATGGTGTGACTGTGTGATTTATTCAGGACAGCCCTACTAACCACACGCATTGTCTTTCTGAGGATGATACTGTTGAATTATATGACATATCATTCCATAGTAATAGTAATCATAACAACAGATGTTGTTGTTGTTTCAATAATACATACATTTTGTACACGACCCTCAAAGTGGATACAATGAGAGCCAATTGTTTCAACCAATATCATCCTAAAACATGCTTGAGACCTCATGTGGTATTAAATAATTTGGATGAACAATATTCTCAGGTTCAGATCCTCTGATAGCACCAGACGTAATCACTGTTGCGTCTCTGCATGGTTCCACACCCATGCAGCCTGTGCATTTGAGTGTAGTGGCACAGGAAGTAGGTGTTCAACATAAAATTAATATATTAAGGCTCTAAGATTTAGGGTTTAGGGTCTAGTATACCATTTTTATTAAAGTAAGCACTTCCTGTGCTGTATGTCAATGCATTGTTTAGAGCAACACAAGATGTTTCCTGGTGTTTAAATAAGAATGTTGTCAGACCAGGGAGCTGTTTTGATTATGGTGGTCTTGGTTTACTTTGAAAAGTTTACAAATGAAAAGATATATGGTATTGTGGCCCTACTACCTCATTGTCAATAACGAAAAAAATTGTGTTTTACTTTAAACCAGGATTATTTGGATTATAACTTCTTATACTTGCAATCATCGAGGTCAAAACCATCTATGCAGCTAAACACTACAAATATATCTAAAGTTTTTAAAATTTTATTTTGTGATTGCTGCATGTTGTGTAGAGCCTGCATTTCATGACTGGATTTTACCTCCAATCTATATAACATATAGGACAAAAAAATTGACAACAACAAACATAATAGTTCGTTCTATGTAGATATCCTAAAAGTGGAACTACTGGATGTAAGATAACTTCATCATGGATAATGGTGATTACATTTGTGTATGGTCATTATCTCTCTAGAAATATAAATAAATTTGTTATGCCAACTGTATTAAAAGGATTGTTTTGTCTACCTGTATGAGAGTCTATTCAGTAAAAACAACAATGTATTCAAATGTCCTATTTACTGATATTCAAATGAGCAAATTGTTAGATGTAAATGAATTCATATGTTATCCATACTTTAAAGTGATATTAGTTTGGATTAAGACTCAACTACCAATGGCAGTGTCTAAATGTTTGCAAAATCTAATTAGTAGAGATAGGTAGGACTACACTCACAAAAAACACACGCTGACTTTACACTCTAATCTAAATAGCATAATTGCCACAACAACAAACAAGATACCTAAAAGTGAAACTAAACAGATTGGTTAGGGAATGTACTTGGAATGTCTTTTAAATTCATTATTTCATACTGGAAATCTAATTATTCACGATGCCAACTAGATCATTTAATTTGCAAAGAATGTTTTTATCTCCTTGATTGTTTGTCTGTCTATATGGCTAAATCAACAACTGTAATGATACATCCATACGTATTAGATATAATAAACACATTTAACTGTATGGTCATAACCTAGGATTAAAAAATCCATATTTATAATAGCGAACTATATGATGCAAACTCTTTAAGAAACCATCTACTTTTACACTAGCAAATTAACATAAAGAGTATTAGTTATGTATAGAATGAATCGTGAAATGTCATATTAAAGTGAAATGTCACTTTGAGGATGTCGTCTATTGTAGATACTTTGTATGCCATGACTATATATACGATGCTATATATAGAGAGAGAAAATTTCACAATCTATACTCTAATACATTATGTTCACTTTAAACAAAGATTGGGTTAGACTAATTATCTCTTCTGTGTTGTCATTAAGATAATGACAAAATTCCAAACATACACTAACTATAATATTTACAACTGCTTGTGAATCAGTTAGTAAAATGTGTATAGAGCCAGCATACACTCACAAAAAATAAAACTAACTTTAAACTCGAATTTACTATTTACTATAATACTATTACCACAACAATGTAATAACTCCTCATGTAAAAGTGAACTAACATTTTCATCATTGGAATGCACTTACTTACAATAGATTAACATTCATGTAGTCATTATCTTTTTAAAAATCTAATTAATCGTGATGTCACAATAGTTCGACAAATTTACAAAGAATTTGTATTTATTACTTTGCATCCATGGAGTGTCTATATATAGCAAAAACATGATATTATTGTGTTATATATGTTAATATAACGTGAAATAAACATATTTATTTCTGCACATCATAATCAACTTAGAAATTTATATAACGAACTACGTGTGTATAATACCAACTTTCAAGAAACTATGTACTTGAAAATTTTATCTATTGTATACTAGCAAAACTAATGAAAGACTTAACAAGTATTTGTAGATTAATCACAGATACCCAAATCTTCTTTATTAATCTGCATGCTCTGGCTCTATACATATGCTAGATATAGAAATGAATCTAATTTTCACAATTATACCACTTAAATAAGTAAAATAAATTATAAAATTACTGGTTTGTGTTCAATACTGAAAGTAAAATATTGGGTTCTGTTATATAATATATATATATATAAATAGAATATATAAGTAAATGGTAGCTATATACATATAGAACATTATTTTTACTTACAATCAAGACAAGTTGATGTGCATTTCCTACTAACGGCAACATAGAAGGCTGAGGAATGCCAAGTCTCTTGAAATATTGGTAGGAGTATAGATATATCTATAACAAATAATTAATTGTATTAATAGTACTAAATAAAGTCAGCGCTTACTTGTACCAATAAATTACAAAAAGAAAGAAAGCACAGAGGATCAATGGAATGACGAAGCCCATTATAAAAGTGTCTTCACACAGTAAAAATGATATTGTGATCATGAGCGTAATTGTCGATCTACGCTTGGCTATAGGCAATATATATTATCTATATATAAATATACTGATAATATTCATAATCATTTTGTGGTACTGCCCACATTCCCACATTGCAATGGGGCAGTCCGTTTTATAGGCTCAAAATGAAGAAGGCGCTAGACTAGCCAGTACAATTGTGCAGTTTCCCCACATTCTCGGGGAAAGGACATACTATTGAACCTGTGCCAATAAACCGCTATATTTTTTTATAGTTGGGTGCTGCTAATATGAACTTCTTTGATCTAATGTAAGATCTCCAAAAATTATTCTTTAGATGTTTCCTGCTTGAATATGGCTTGTTCGTCCATTCTCATTGCATTTGGTTTGTGTTACAATTTTATTTATTTATTCATGCTCATTAAAATGCTATCTTAAATACAGTCATATAGAAAGGAAGAATGGCATTTAGTTGCTTGTCATGTGACTATTAACATGTCACGCTCTGATGACAATAGCCTAGGACTAAGAATTTGAAGACCAATTGTCTATTCACATTAGATAGTGTGCTGCAGGTCTTGGGAGAGACTAACCAGACAAGCAATGGGAGCTGACCTTTTCTTTGTGGAAATGCAATTAGAACTGCCACGTTTAAAACTCCAATTGCATGCATGGGGAACACACATGTAGTTGTAAACTACTTAACTGTTATTATTAGTAGTTTCCTTATTTGGTGCTTTCTATATTTAGTATTTTTTGTGACCTCTCATGCATTATGTTATATAAAGAGATCTAGTTGGGAGGACAGTTAGTTCTGTCCAGACAATATATCTGTGATATTGTAATTGTGAGCTCTATAGCTCACACTACCACACATACAAATTGAAAATTAACGAAAATTACAAAAACAAAATCTATATTGAAGATATATATAATACTATATATACCGTGGATGATCATTAATTCTGATTAATATAGCTTAATTGTTGATAAAAATGTTCACCTGTTTGAATGTGCTTAAAGACCATTTTTCTTAAGTAACATATAAGTCAGAACCTTTAATCAACTCTCTAATGTAAATGCCTTAAATTCCAAATAATCATTATACGACTTTCTTTGATGATAATACTAATAATGAAGAGGCAAAGCATACGTTTAAGATGTAACAATATTGCTAAACATTTGGCTTATAACTCTCTATGAATAATCTAGCAGTTAGTGAGGATTGTCCCTAATCTAATTTTATTTATCCCAACCATCAAAATGACTAGTAATGCACATTCTAGAACTTAAAAGTGAACGGCGCTAATATCCTGCCACAAATGATACTAATTTCTAGAGTGAAAATCGAAAACACTTGTACCACTACTTTTTCAAGAATAGAGTGAATTTTACTGAAATTTGTAAGTGATTATAATTGCTATTAGATATAGGTGAGGATAAATTTATTAGTACATTCTTCAGAATATAACAAAGATTAAACGTAAGAACATGTACAATGCAAATTTGTTATATATAACCTTTCCTGGATAACTTGCATTAATACACTTAATAGCACTAGTTTCTTACTGTTTATTTTTATTAGCATACACTTTCCTCACTTGTATAAAATAATTAAAGCCTTTTTTATTCTAATGAAGAATAATTAAGCCTTTTTGTTTCTGATGAAGAAGTCTTGTGGTGTCTAGTCTCTATTTGTTAAGAGTTTAAGTTTTGCAGTATTTATAAAATTGTAGTTGAAATTAAATGTAACCAAAACAAAAGCATTACACAATAATCAGTGCATAATACATGTATCAATTTAGCCACTTATTTTGATATAACATGTTAGATATATGGGCCCATTCACAGGCATTTAAGTCAAGCGCATTTTTAGTTTTCAGAAGGTATCTGGTAAGGAAAATTAGGAAAATAGGTTTAATCATATACAAAGAATTTCATTCATGTGCTACTACATTTAGAGGGCCATACTTTCAATGGGAATTAATACAATATCTTGATCTAAAACAACAACAGTCTTAACTCACACTTCTAACATATTTGGATATTTTCAATTTTACAAATAGGTACCACTTAAACCTTAATGCAATAATGTGGTATTTTAATTTTTGAGATTCACCGTGTATCAGAGAAGGTTTTGAACTTGTATTCCCTGAGAATGGTCAATAGTTGCCATTTTAACTTCCATTAAAAAGCAAACCTTGCACCTACACAATTACGTGGACCTCATCAAATGGCCCGAAACAAGAGGGAACATGATGTTCCTTCTCATCAGGACCTGAACCTATTTTAAAAATAGTTTTGTGGAATACAGTATTTTGATTAAAAATAGCATGGAACTTGCCATGCAGTTACTGACATTTGTACATTATAAATGTATATTATACCTTTTCGTTAAAAGTTTCAGGTTATTCAGTATCAGCAGATATATGTAGGCATCTTGGTATGAACAGACTCCTTTAGGTTTTTAATCCTCGATGTAAATTTCACACAATAGGTGAAAACTATTAAAAATTTTAACAAACCTAAATTAACACACAAATCTTTAATAGA
>NW_024534118.1:0-42229 GCF_016097555.1 Gigantopelta aegis
AGCTACAACATGGAACTCATAATGCTTCACAGGAGATGGGTGTGGTCTTCTGTGAATTCCCTATTAGACAAAGAGGCATCATACAAAACGTGACCTTTATCCTATACTCATCTATCCACTGTCCTGCTCATCTACTAGGTTGTCACCTAGGCCTTTTCTAAATACCTTGATAGAAGGCTGTATCAGCCATCTTATCTATTTCACCACCATTAATGTTACCTTTAAATTAACTCAGGTGTAGGAACAGGGGGGGCACAGGGGGCACGTGTCCCCCCTCATATTTTTGGTATATTGTGAGATGGTTTCACAATGAACTAATTTAGATTAGCAACTTTTCAATACAAATCTTCCTCACTATACCAGTCACAACTACATACATATGTGCCCCCCCAATGACAAAAATTGTTCCTACATCTATTGTTATCTCATCCTTCCAAGAGGCTCTACTTACATTTATTGGTTGTAAAGATTGAATGATTGAGCTAAACTCAATTTGTTCTATCTCGTCCTGTCATAACGACAAGTTCTGTAGAGATACTACCAGAACAAGAGAAGGGTACGAGGAAGAAGCTGGGAGGGACAGAGCGGATGTAGGGGTGTGGTTACCAAATGACGAAAAAGAAGAAGAGTTTGTACCAGAGAAATCAGATGGTCGATGACGTGATCTTAAACTAGCCAGTTTAACTAAAATGGAAAAATTATTATATAAAGACATAAACGACATTATTTATTACTGCTAGGATTAATCATATGACGAGTATAACGAACACAATAAGAACTAAGACGTCTCTTACTTTGTAGATTTAGAAAAACCATCAAGAACAAAAACAATTGATGAGGAAGTGAGGGAATCTTTATACAGGAACTGACTTTGAAACTGCCACAAACACAGCAATGACGTTGAAGGTGTGGTTATGTTTAGCCACACCCTCTATTAGTATTTATAACCACGTGTCCTCAGCGTGTTGCTTGGTATGTTGTTTCTGTCCAACACTAAATCTAGACTTTGAGCATCACATTTACTTTAAGGGATGAAGTATAAGGATTAGTAGGTCTATTTTCTGTCCAACATTGTAATGGTGTCCCAAGAGTTGAGAGGCTATCAAATCAGAGGCCACATTTATTGTTAGAAGAAAGAGCCTCACGTAAGTCACTAACACATGTACCTGCCATATTTTAATGTACAGCATATTGAACCTGTAGAGTATCTAGTAGAAGTGATGTCTAATAGTTTACAAGATGAAAGCTATAAAATGTATTACTAACAAATGTGGTTTCTTAAGAAGACAAGATATAGATAGAAAGAAATACAAAAGAAGAGAAAGTAGAGTACTAAGATGAGGAAGGACCAAGAAAAAGTTACAAAATACAGTTGTGTAACAAACTACCAAAGATCAGGATGTAGTCCCTTCACAAGATCAGTGTATAATTGAGAAGTTAACATTAGAAGTACCTGAAGATCTTACACCTACTGAAGAGAGATAAGGTGAAGCCCCATCTCTCTCCTCATCTCCCCCTACAGAATGGAGTCGACCTCTGTCCACTTGTTACAACTGATAATATAGATTTATTATATCCCAAAACCTAACTTTGTGATTATAATTTACCTTGCTTCTCTTGATACACTATATTTTCACATTGCACTTTTTTAAAAGCTTAAAGTTATGATACCACTTTTTATAAAAATTGATACACAAAATTATGAATGTCCACTTTTTTGTATTTGTTATATAAATAGTCTTAGTTTGACCCTATATAATTATCTAATTATGGCTACAACAAGGTAAGTCAACAGCCATTAGCTGACCTAGGTTAAAATTTTGCATGCAAAAAATGGACCTAGTCCAATTTTAACTAGGAACAAATTTGCCCGTTACACTCCATGCAATCTATCTACAGGTGTTTAGCCACACCCTTCTACCAGTAATGCAGTAATGCTAAATGACCTCGTGTCAGCCAGGTTTTGTTGGTTTTGTTGTTCTTTTATGCACTTTAGTTGTTGCTGTTGTGACAGAAATGGCCAAACAGAAAGATGAAATAAAAACACTCAACTTGTACACTACAATCATCATTTCTTTGACCCATTTCACAAACCTTCTTATAAGTTTAACTTGGCTGGAAAAGAGTGGATCATAAATCAGGACTGGGACCAACTAGGAGTAGCTGGAGTGATTTGGAAAGCTGTAAGTCAAAGTTCATACTGTCATCAGATTGATCTTGATCTGTAAATAAGGCATAGGTATATATCTAGATCTAGCTAGTTGAGCAAACTCTACTGGTCAGAGCAAGGTTAGTGGTGGTCGGTTTGCAAGATTAGCTGGTCGGATCCGACCACCACCGACGAGTGTGGGCAGAACCCTATATATATATATACATGTACTGTAGTTTTAAACATCCTTTTTTATTTAGTAGTAAAAAACATTTATGTAAAGTTTAAATGGCAACATATATAAAGTGAATTTGTTCTCAGTGTTGGAATGTAATTAATGGTCAAATATGTACCCTTAACTGAGTGGGTGGAGCATATGGGCATTAGCTATGTTCCTGTAGTGAGTTACGTCAGCAAAATCATTTATGTATTACCAGACCCTTCTTCTATGGGATAATAAAATCAGTCTACTTGTATTATACTATAGGCAGTGACCCTATCATATTACTTGGTAAAGAACAGGTCATTACTTGTAGGGAAACATGTCATAGAGTTAGGAGCTGGCACTGGACTGGTCAGTATGGTAGCTGCAAGTCTAGGTAAAATATATGGTATTATGTAATCTTGTTATTCACATATATCTTTCTATCTCTTAAGAGAGGGGACTATGTGAGTGTTACAGGATGTAATGCTTTAATTTTTCTATGTAGAGCAGCTGATGTCATAGCTACAGACAAACATGTAGACATGATTGAAACAAATATTCACATCAATCAAAAGTCTTTAACAAATGTAAACATTTCTATAGTGCATTATGAATGGGGAAAACCCCTTCCTTCGTCTTTGACTCCACCCTATGATGTCATTCTTGGTGCTGATATCATCTATATTGAGGACTCTTTTCCTGATCTAATCGAATCAATGAAGACACTTGTGATTCTGACACACTGATATTGTTATCTGCTCAGGAACGCTATGACAGAGTGAAACGCTTTAAAAATAGTCTTAAGAACTATTTTAAATGTATATTAGTCTATTCTGAAGACACAGTGGACATTTATCAACTTACAAGAATTAAAAAGCAATAATTGTCATCATTTTTAATAACAATAGTTATTATATAAGCTATTATGTAATGTTAGTTTTAAGATACTTGCTATTAATACCTACTCTCTAACTTAGTCTCTAAACCATCATATGAATTTGTGTGAATTATTGAACAAGCCACATTCTTTTGATGTCTGTTAGCTAGTAATGAAGTCACTATTATAATATGGCTTTGTAGGGCTTAGAATGTTGCCAAAAATTCATTAGAATTTTGATCTGTTACGTCTAATAATTTCAAAGTAGATGAGGTGTTCTCTTTGGTACATTATGTACAGAATTTTTTTCAATAGATATTAGAAAACTTGTAAAATTATATACACAGACTCCATTATGATAAGATTAATATCATGTATAAATTTATCAACTGTTCGTAGTCATGGAGACAATAAAACCTGATATTAATAAAAAAATAAAATGCATTTTCTTTAATGCTACAAATAAATATTATTAAATGTGCTGTGTTCAACTTTTGTTAATTATTATTATTATAATTATTATGAGTTGAACAACTTGACTCCCTTTCACTTTTGCATGAGTTCTTTATTCTAGCTTCTAATTCATACAAATGTGGTCCACAACATGAGGAGCTATCACACGCATTGACTTTGCTAGCTCCATGACATACTCAATATTATCTCCACTCTTTCCTTGTGATGTAATAATTTGATGAGCCATAGTATCGAGTGGAGCAGGCCCCAGGTGATTTTGGGTTTCTTTCAGTCGCTATATATACAAGAACTGTGAATGTTTGGAAAGAAATGTCGTGAGGATAAAAGGTGAGTTCATGTGTCGTGTAACCACCAGCCTCTCGGCGATCTAGATATTCCATGACTTCTGGTACATCGTGAGGGTCCACTTGATAAGCTAAGCCCCACGTGCATTCCTGCATAGAAAAAAATATATTTACCAGTTATATTATATTTAGTAAGTAAAAGTGTCTGGACTAGGACGAACTAATAATGGAACAGTATCTATTTAAATTTATTAACATCCTTATTAAATTAACATTGGATACGTTGTTAAGGATAGAAGCCAAATAGGAAGGGTGGTGTGTGTATGTTACCTCTTTGTCTTCTATCAATGTTGCCACTCGGCCTGGCTGTGAATATGAAAGAGTTTAAAATAATTGCCATAATAATGCTTATAAAGATTAAAGTGTATACCATATACTGAGTGCCATAATAATGATACATATAATTGTAAACATCAAAAGTGTGCAGCACATATATTGACAGTATAATACTGCTGGACAGTAAACAGACACAGGAAATAGACTAACCAGTATAATATATGTACATTGAGTTGATGTATTTTGATATTGGGTGGTAAATGGGACAAAAAGCCATGCACTGTGTATGTATTTAATTTTAACAAATTAAAAGAATTAAAAGCTAAAATAAAAGAACTCTTGCAAAAGAGAAATGAAGACAAGTTTCTCTTATTTATAATTTGGAGCTCCTATTTATAATTTGGAGCTCCTATTTATAATTAAGATCTCTCATTTATAATTTGGACCTCATCATAGTGCATGGCTTTTTGTCCCATTTGGAATCCATATTTCAATGGAATCAAGACATGTTTCTGTAGCCAAGTTGTACCCAAAAATAGTGTTTATTTGCAGCATACATAGTTAAAAACTATTGTTGTTTGTACCACAATTTCTACTGACATTTCTTGTATACTATAAAACTCACAGCTTCTGGAGTACCTCTGTGGTCTATGCTAGCCTGCCAGAACGTCTAACATATCCTCTAACATAACCGACCACTTTCTCCTTGTAGGGAAAGTTCGTTTTCCATATCAACGATCCATATCCAAATACCCAGACCGAGCTGGGCTCTTTAGCTGGTGGGGGAGGACGGCTGGGACTGGATGCAGTGTCCTGGTCTTTCTTTAATCCTCCTGTCATTATAACAGAGTACAAAAAAACAAATAAATAAAAAAAAATCAGTACGATAAAGCTGAGCGTCTAATTCATTTTATACTACACAATAGGTCCTGCCCATCGTGTAGCCACACCCACCACCTTTGAAACTGAAAGTGGAAACATGGTGCAAACATGTTTGTATAGAATGTGGCTGCAGAAGTTCCCAGGCTTTGTATAGAGAATACAAGGAGGCTCTATCCAATTGTCACAATGTGTAAGTTGATAATAAGTCTCATTCCAGACTCCAATGCATGACATTGTCAGTCTGAGAATGAGACCTTATAATATCAATTAAGTATGGAAGTTTTGGTGATTCTTGCTACCATTTCTTTTAGAGTAATTGTGAGAGATTTCTTGATAAGTATGTGGAATATGATGCAGTCATTTTAATGCTAGATATTCTATTACTTCGGATTCAGTCGTATCGTCACATAATATTTAACTATGATATCCACTTCCTCTGTATGTCAACAATATAATAATCACATTAATTATAATGTATATGACAACATTGGTATGTCCATATTGGTTTTGTTTTCCAGTTGCTATGGCGACTTAGTGTTGTACTAGTGCTATGTGAGGCATATCTTAAGATGAGATTACAACAATTGACTACTGAGGATTTTATATTGTTACAGCTGCACTTTCATTTAGCTCTTTTACATGGCATTGTTTGGTAAGAAAATAATGTTTATAAATAGTATTTTAGCTTGAATAATAGAGAGAGAGAGAGAGAGAAAAGAGAGAGAGAGAGAGAGAGAGAGAGAGAGCTTAGAATGAACACAGGTAAAAAGATCACTTGTATTCTAAGTCAGTAAATTTGTTTCATTGTATATTGTAGCCTTTCACACAAAATGTAATACATATTTTAAAGAATATGTACATAGGGAGACAGACCAGGACATTGAGAAGTAATAACATGTAACATGTCATGTATAATATAATAACTATTAATAACTATTAATAATAATAATAATAATTATGGTAATTGTGGTAATTGTATAATTGTTGATTTCTACAAAACTTTTCTTTCATTTTTGTTGTCAAATGACATGATATAATATACTATTAAATTATTTCTGATATCAGTAATTTATGTTAACAGTTTGATATAATACAGTCCTACAAAGTAATACTAGAAGGATAGCAACAGATCATTCATTAAGTAATACTGCATAGCAACAGATCATTCATTAAGTAATACTGCATAGCAACAGATCATTCACTATGATTGTGTAAATATTACTAGGAAAATGATGACATCAATAGTGCATGGAACTTAATACTGTTAGATGGAAAATGGTTTTTTAAAGTAGTCAATAGTTAATGTTTAATACTTTTTAAAAATTTATGTGATGTTCTTATAATAATTATTTGGAAGATCAGACAAAATTTGCCAGCTTCATCTTGAAGTATCCATTATGTATGTTAATTATAACTCATGCCATTATTTTCTTTATATAGTAAGTACATGATAACAGATACTATAATAGTTTTTATTAGTTGTATAACTATTTCTTTGTAGAATTCTTTCTGATCATGTTCATGTCATACTTTGTACTTGTTGTATTCAGAGGAGAGAGAAATGATGTAGAAATATTTGAATTATTTTGTATCTAATAAAAGGATAATTAAAGATGTAAATTAATCAACTGAGTACAGAGTATAATGTACTAGAAAGACAGTTAATAAAGTACAGACTACAAGACCCTACCTTGTTTTGTCTTTTAAGTTACTTCTGGAGGTAATGTTTAAATTGTATATGACAACTGAAAGCAATGAATTAAATTAAATTACATTCTTTAATCCTCAACACACATAACAACCAACAAATATCATTAACCCTAATGCCTTAAGTTGAGAGCTTAGAGACCACAAATCTTATAATATGACCAATAATGTTATATTGTTTACACATCAAAGCAGTAACATACAGTACTTGTATGGTTATGTGTTAGTAAACAATGATTTCATTGCAGTAATAACTAATATCTGGTTTGTAATATGAGTTATTAACAATTACATTGAATTCCTAGAAGTTATAAACAAAGAGAGAGTATTAAGTAATTAACATGTCACTCTTGACACACACAGTTCCAAGAAATATTTTGGGACAAAGTATCATTGAGTTAGTACCTTGAATGTCCTATTAATGAATGTGGTTGTTAGAGTAAAAAACAAATTTTCTCTGACCTTTAACACCTTGTTATGTTGCTTTGTTAACTATAAACAAAGGCTGAGTAGAATATGGTAACTATGACTAAAGTCCAACTAATAATACAATTATTTCTTATAACAATTTTAGTTAATGCATTATTTTATAGGATATCTTGGAATCACATGCTGCGTGTCATAATTTTATCAAGTTATGTCAAATTTTGTGCTGTAGTAGCTTGATATGGGTTGATGAATTCTATATAAATTTTTTACTGTTTTTTCTCTCATATACCTGCTCAACTTCAAGCTTATAGAGGTATATACTTTTAGACAGGTGTCTGATCTAGTCTGAATGTATGAGTCTCTGTCTTTCTTCTCATTTAGCTTTGTTATCGGTCATTGGTTTCAGTCTAGTGTTCTTGTGTTCATTCAGACTGCTATTATAATTGTATTTAATAGAATAACAAAATGTTTACAGATTGACTCTATTTGAGAAATTGAAACACTTAAATTGATTTCCCTTTCAGAATACAGTCAATGTTTCTCGTTATATAAAAATGTTATGATTTCTGGTAATTACTGATAGACATTATGGATTAATGTTTTTCATCCATCTATCTATCTGTTTGTCTGTCTGTCCATTCATTTCTCCATCCATTCATCTGTCCATTAAACTATATGATATACACATACACAACTCTATTACAATAGACACTTTTATTCATACAAATATAAACACTATTGATCATCAAAACTAATAAAGTTATTTGACTGAACACATTGTTAACTCCTATGATAAGTTGAGTCTAACTCTGAAAAATCTTAGCCTTTTGAGAAGTAAGAAACAGTTATTAATAAACTCAAGTAGAGAGGAGCAGTAAGGCAATAAAACATTGTATTAGACCAGTATATATATATAATAATGTTAAAGTATTTTTCAAAATTGATGTAATAATAATTAAAGATGTTATATAATGTCTCACATTATAAACTGTAAAATTAAAATTATCTATGATTAATTAATTACTTAATTAATGTGAATGTATTATATTAAAAATTAATGGAAGCAATGCTCCCGTTACAACAATAACAATTTCCGATGGTTTGTCAGTTTGGAGGTGGAGCCATTGCCACCAGATGAAGAGGACATGTGAGTGACTTCATTTAATACATGAACTGTTGAAACATACAAGAATGTACCAGCTGAGAATAACATAGTGATTCCTGTAATAGGTACTTGCGTTATGTACATAATCTGTAAACAATAAATGGAGTTAACATTTTAATAGTTTTATATTATAACTATAGATTATTAAGGTTGGTCTCATACCCAGACTGAATGAGTTTGAGACTAGAGTATAAAGTTGATCATAGATTTGTATTAAGTCAAAGTGGTGATGGAGTTAGTCTCATACCCATACAGAATTGGTTTGAAGCTAGTGTGGAGTGTCCATAAAATAAATAGATTAGTCTTACCACATTTCCCTTAACTACAATCATGTTTATTATATCAAATGACACACACACACACCACACACACACACACACACACACACACACTGTTGTCTTTCACACTTACTCTTACTAATCCAAAATAAGAGAAAAAAGCTGCCAATGGTGCTGCCAGTGAAAATAAAAGCAGGTGATATCGAGACTGTCTGTTTGTCATATCCTGTGAAGGAGAGATGGAATGACTACTCTATTCCGTATAGAGCAATATTACTAACCTCATGCATGAGAAAAGAGACAAACCAAACGCTGCAGGTGCCTAGAAGTGGAAAAATAAATAAAAGGGACACACAGGCTCAATTCTAGATCACCCAAACTCTATACCTTGGAACCTAATGTCCATTGAACTATAAGGCTCTGTTATCGGGCTCCTAAACACTCTTGATAAAAATAAAAATCATTCTTTACCTGTGTAAAACATTATGGCTAAAAAGATTACAACTTCCACATCGGTCTTAGATAATCCAGCAGCTGCTCCAAGTGCCAAAACCATCCGCTAAAAGAGTAATGGTAAAATATTTAACCCTACGTACACTAACCTGCAGCATGTACTACTAGTCCTATTGTTTGCAGTTGCCCCACCCCTTGTCTAATAGTATCCACTTCTATATAAAAAAAAATCAGACTATCAACTCTATGGTCCCATACCTAAGTTACTGGTATGGGAATGTGTTCCCGAGAGTTGGTCAATAACTAACATGAAGATGAAGCCTAATACCAGGGACAAACCCATTAAAAATTGTAAGCCGTCATCTTCCAATCCTCCTAACCACGTCTCCCTGGTTCTGGAGAACCTGTTTCTTTGTGATCACAGCTTCTTCTTTATTGTCAACTTGGCCATCAGTGGGTATAGCGTTAATTGCTTCTTGTCTCTGATTTGTGACTGAATCGAGTTGAACCTATTGGTCATTAAAAGAGGTGTGGTTATTATTAAGTAACTCATACCACTGAATAAAGACTCAATTCCTTCAGGAATGATGACAATCAGAGCTGTCCCAATTAATAGACCAGCCCCTAACACAGTGAATCTCGTAGCACTTTCTATAATTTCATACAAAAGAAATATTCAATAATTTGATGTCAAATACTACATATACGTAACCTCTGATAGAGACAAAAATAAAGGTATTGATATGCTGTAGATAACAACCTAGAAACATGGACACTGAGAATGCAAGAAGTGTCCAAATTTGCTCCATTTGTTCCTCCCTAGTTACTTAAAATATGACCCGCCCACTTAATTACACATAGAGCTACCCACGTGGACCACAGATGTCTCATCTGTATAGAAGACTTTACTCGAGTATCTCTCAATCCAACAGAAGATGGTATTAGCAACGAGCATTTTAAGTACAGGCACCATTAGGGACAAAGTAAGCTTTATAAGTTTGGTAACCGTGTCTTTCATCTCTATAAACAGGGTCCATCACCTTTTATTGGTAAATATGCGGTTTAGCTGACGGAGCTTACTGTTTGTACAATTGAAGAGGTTATGTAGAAATGATTGACAGTACTTAAAATAGAAAATTTTTTAATAGATTCGGATAATACTGCTAAGTTTTTACAGCTGTGTGGTAACAGGGTTGCGCCATATTTTACATGGTCAATGTGTGTTATATAGTGTGGTAATACTACGTAATGGTGACAAATGTATCAAGTCAAACATCTCGATTAGTTCTGGGCCGAGTTACCAGTTCATTATGGTATGGGGGAGGACTGACCTTTATTAGGATTATAATAATGTCACTTATAATGATATCCAGGTGGATTACAGAGAGAGAGCGGTCTGCAGAGTGGTTAGAATACCTCATAAACTTTTTACGAGAGAGCTACGATCTTCTGACAGAGAGATCGCTTATAAGTAGATTAATGGTAGAGATTAGTATCTATTCTTCGTAGTTGTCAGCTGCATATATCTGTTTTTAGATAGGATCCATTTCGTTACCCCATTGTTTCTGAAGGATATGACTATGATAATCCGGTTGCTACAAAAGTTCATGTGATAGCTCATGTGACTTGCATATGACACCACAGGTTATATGTAACTTACTAGCTGTGCTGGGTCAAAATGATCCTGAGAGACTTAGAATTCAATGGTGTTCAGCTACAGTTAGCAATCTTTAATATATCCCATGGGCGGTGCCAATTAGGGTAAGCAGAGGTCATTGCTATGTCTAGTAATTGTATTTGTTATTGCAGATGATGTTTAGATTGGGTCAATTGTATGATAAGTTGTTTACTAAAATCCCATCATTTAAAGGAAGTATGTTAATGTTATGTGTTAATTTATTGATATAGAAATTTATCATTCTTATTTTAACTGATAAAATTGATCTCAATTTAGTTAATTGCATTTAATAAAATAGAATGTGTTAAGTAGATTAGTATAATTTGGACAAGAAGACACTCTGAATAAGGATAGCTCTGTATTCAAAATACTTGTCCTAATTCTTATTTACGAATATTTGATATATTATTATCTCTAGATATTGAGCGACAGTTTCTAAAAGTAATCTGTTATAGAGAGGTGTTTTATCTCCACACTTCATTAATGTTGTATATTATATACACAGTGATGTATAGAGGATTTGGAAGAAATGAAATAACTGAAGAGAAGTTTTTGATGAAGCTGTTAAATATGGGACTGACAGAAGTAAGAGAACAGGAATAATAACTGTATTGTTAATAATAATGTATTGTTAATAATGTATTGGTAATAATAATGTATTGTTAATAATAAAGTATAATAAAAATGTATTGTTAATAATAATGTATTGTTAAGAATGGATTTTTAACCTAATGTATTGGTAATAAGAATGTATTGTTAATAATAATATACTGTTAATTAATAATGTATAATATGTATTGTTTAATAAATGTATTGTTAATAATCATATATTGTTAATAATGATGTAATGTAACAATAATGCATGTTAATAATGATGTAATGTTAATAATAATGTATTGTTAATAGATTCTCTCTCTTTGGTATACAGGTTCACCAGCTTACTAGATACATTAACAAAGTACAGGAATTAAATAAGGAAATCAACTCGAGATGTCACTTAATTAATACTTCTAACGAGTTTTCAAGAAACTATCTCTAAGTATGGTCATTAAAACAAAAATAGATATTTGTTTTAATTTTTATTTTGTAGATTTGGTTATGACAGAAATATTAATATTTTTAAGAGACTCTTCTCATTCAAAGTAATGTAGATGGTGGATAGATAGATAGATGGATGGATAGGATGGACAAACATAAGTTAGGGGTTGGTACCTTTTATGAGGAGTCTTGATGAGCTTCTATTTGCATTTGTGCTGATGCTGAAATATCATTTACAAGAATTAGGTGAGTGCTTAATAATGTATGTAATCATTTTTAATATTATTATTGAAGGAGGACGAAATCTACGATCAGTTATTGTGAGAAGAAACCTTCCTGTAAAAGATGCATTCTGGAAACTCTGTGAGAGCTTGTGATGAGGACATAGTTATTGGATGATGGTAGGAGGTTAGTTCAACTAATGGATGAATAGTGACAATGGGATGGATGAATGAATGAATAAAGGGATTGATAAGTTAGAGAATGGATCATGGATTGGACAGGAATTTGATATATTCATTTTCCAGTCTTTTTCAGTAGATGTGATGGACGCAAACATGACAGATTTAAGACCCATTGAATGGTGAAGTGATCTTTTTGAAGCCCACTTCATGGCTCGGCACGATTTCGTCGGAGGAGAGGACACAAATTCTTTCAACAGTGACATTTGATTCTCCTGAGAGTGCTGCTAAAGCTGATCTCTTTCACTTATTATAGTGGTATTGTACTATAATTATGTTATTATTAACTTATATTATTATAGAGATCAAAAGTAACGAATTTCATGCTTCATTATGAGTAATGATTATCTGTATTGTTACTTTATGACTTTCTCTCTCTCTTCTCTACCTATTACCCTCTCTCCCTCCTCTTCCCCCTCTCTCCATCTACTCTTCACTCTAGTTCCCTCCATTTGCCACTAATGGTAACAGGACACTTCATAAATACAGGTAGACGTGAAATAGGTCACGGTGCTTTAAGTGAGCATGCTCTTCGACCTTCCTTCCAATGACTTTCCTTTACAATCAGGAGGATCTAGTGACAGATTTAATGGTAATGCAATTAAAATAAAGACTTTACCTATTTGCTTGGCTAGGTTACTCATCAATGGCAACTGTGTTGTGGCAGGAGTATGCCTTATTGATGCAGGTATAATACAATAACTTACATCGGGGCCATTAATCCTATTATAATTGCCCTAGTTTAAAGGGGCATCCTCTTTTAAGGGTATACTGCCAAATTATGTATTAGCTAGTGTTCCTTTTTGAAATATCTTAAGAGAGGGGGGTCACCAGTATTGACAGTAATATGAAATGTGTTTTATTGTACATGTAGGTGTGTCAAGGTCCCAAGTCAGCAGCTGGATGATGTTGCTTGTTGGCTGATACTAGAAACTCAGTCTGGGTCTGAGTCTATTCAACGTTACCAAATACTAACTGATCTCTCTGTCTAGTAAAATGATTATCATTGTCTTATAGCTAACACATAGACAGGGTATTGAAGATGCTCTGGGTCACATGGGACTTTAAGATGGCGGTACTCGAGATGGAAAATAAAAAGTCTTGTCAAGTGAGCAGTTATATACTTAATAAATAATAATTAATAGATATTTAATTAATATTTAATTGCTTATTAGATGATTGATATTAAACGATTTAAACGGTTTACATATGAATATTTGAAGAAGCTGTTGTGTGTTCCAGAAGTTAACTTATCTGTATCAATGCATTTTGAATGAATGGATATATAGATGAATGGGTAGCTGGATGGATGAATGAATGGAGGATGGGATAGAGGAATGGATGGATGGATGAATGAGATGGATGGATGGATAGATGAAGGTATGGAGGATGGATGAATGGTAGGGATGGATGGATGGATGGATGGATGGATAGATGATGGATGAATGGATAGATGATATGGATGGATGGATGGTAGGATGGATAGATGACAGGAGGGATATATAGATGAACTGGGTAGATGGATGGATGAATGGAGGATGGATGGGTGGGTAGATGGATGGATGGAGAAAGGGGGGGTGGGGGGATGGAGGAATGGTGGGGGTGGGTGGGGTGGATGCTCGGATGAATAGGTGGGGAGGATTGATAAATAGATGCAGACCAATAATTAAATTTGAATTAACATGTTTACTATTGACCAATCAATTTTGTGTATATTTATTAACCTTTGGTACATGTAATAAGTAATGACCACATTAGTTATCCTCTTGTCCCCTCCCTCTCTTGTAGAGTCACGACATTATAAAGTACTCGATATGAATGGATCAATGCCCAATCGTTCACTAGGACAATCTCTACTACAAGACAAGGGGACCGTTTATGGTGAGTTAAAGACAATAATGTTAATATATAGCTCATTTTAGAGGACCATGGAGGGTACCATTGTCTAAAAGACACAAAACGAATAGGTATGGAGGACATAAAATTAGAGCATAGTTGAAGAGGACAGGTAAGAGACATTCGTTTTTGATCCATCCATGCACTATCTTACATGTACTGTGTGTGGGTGTTGTAAAGGGTTAATAATATGTATGATTAAAGGAGCTCAGTTTTTGACTACAGTTGATGATGAGATAATGTCAATTTTGCAACCATCTCAAACAGTATGGATGGAAGTATTAGAAAAGTAGATGATATTAATGAATGCACCTGACCCTGAGGGTAACAGCCAATTAAATATTCAGTTGATATAAGTTGATTTGATCCAGCACCTGGTAATAAATACAAAGTGGCGCTATTTTTATTTCAACATTTTGTTTCTCTAGGAACATGTACTTGAGTTGGCTCTATTTATAATGCACATGTTGTAGCTATAAGACCGTTTGGTCTTATCTTGGAGATCATGCCTGGCCGTCAACGTGCCTGTGTACATCTCTCACAAATGGATCACAGACGCATCTTCTCATCCTAGAGAACTGAACTTCCAAATCGGTCAAGAATTAAGTGTTAAGTATTTTGGTAAAGACCCCATGGGTCGTATTCGTATATCGCGGCAAAGCCCTTCTTAAGAATCCATTAGAAAAATGCAGATGTTGACATGAGTAATAAAAAAGCTGATTCGTCTTTGTTGCAACAGCTCTTGAAAAAGCTATATTAAAAAGAAGAAGAAAGCATAAAAATAGTAATGGTCAGGAATAATAGATATTTGTGTGTGTGCTGGAAAATTATTTTTGGGAGTTATCAGATCAAGTAACTATATAGAGTGTGTAATTTGTAAAATATTTTCGTGGTCTCAATGAGAAAATTTAATTGTTAATTAAAAACATTTATGATAGAAATAATTAACTTGAATTTATAGATATAAATATATATATATATATATAACTTTGACATGATTATTTAAAACATCTACAAAACACAAAAAACATTTAAAAGATTGTAAAATATTTAATAACATTTGCTTTGTCAACTGAAGAGCAGTTTAACGTATGGTCTATCTGGATTGAGTGGAATACTACAGAAAGGACATCGACTGGTTCCAGTTACTTGCTAAGTGAGGTAAATAGACCTTTGACCATATCTCGAAATTAACAAAAATGAAGTGATAAAATGGACCTCCTGCTGAATAGAATGGTATATTTTTAGTTATATAGTTTCATACTTTGCAGTTGTTCTGTAGTCACAGACCACAAGGCGAGAATGTGTGTGTTAGTGAACCATCATTCAATAAAGAATGCCATTCTCTTGTCAAGTTCCAGCTTGACATAAAGGCTAGTCTAATAAACAAGTATATTATTAATAGTCTAGTCCTGATATGACATATACATAATACAGTAATATATATATAAATTTATATAGATTACAGTAATTATATATAATGTTAATGTCAGTACAGTAATATATATATATAATATACCAGTAATATAAACAGTAATATGCATATGTAAATACAATGGGTATGTAGGGGTAATAGTAAGTACAGGATAATTAAAAGAGAGTTATTTGTCCTATAGAAGTACATCTTAATTAGGTACGGTTTAAGGTTGAGGAGAAAGGTTCAGAGACATTTAGTACATAGTCAGACTGTCAGCCACTGTCCTACCACAAACTATTGGTAACATTAATATTATCATCTAATTGCCTTCATTAATTTAGGGTTTTCCTACTTACTTGACTTACATATACGGACAAGTTCGAGATTCGTTGCTATCATTCTGGAGATCCTTTCCAGTTATGTTGTCCTACTACATGACCACAAGCCATTGTAGACCCAGGGTTCTCTAGAATCATTGTCTTCATTTGGTACAGCGGTTATCAGTGACTAGTTTTCCACCTCTGAAATGTAAAGTTAGAAAGTTGACTGGACACTGTGGAGTCAGTGGTTCAAAGCTTGATGCCGTTCTCGTAGGAGTGTGTTAGACTGGAAAGAAAGTATAAATAAATCAAGTCTTCACTATGGAATTTTCATCTAATCCTCAAACCTATACCTACATATTTATCCTCAAACCTATACCTAGCCATATCTTATCCTCAACCTATACCTACATACTTATCCTCAAACCTATACCCATATCTTATCCTCGAACCAATACCTACATTTCCTGAGCATACACATATTATGTCCTAATGAGGAAAAATAGATTATGGGATTTGAGGATAAGATTAAACTCCTCCATCCTAACAAGAGCTAACAGACTCACTGGTCCATGATCCATCCCAATGCTGTTTCTCCACCTTAATGGTCATACCACACAGATCAATAAAGACAACCATCAGTCAACGCATTAGTACAGCAGGTAACTTAGCAACACAATTAATAATAATATAATTTGATATCTAACACTTACAGCTGCTCCTGGTGTTCTTGATGAACGTTGAGGTCTCATTTTCTCTGATATTTCCCATTACAGTAATCTCTTGCCATTGACCTGTTCTACACCTGACTCAAAGACACCTACTGGTCTGAGTATAGCAATGCCATTAGTAGTAAGACCATCTGTATCTCCTGTAACAGAATCTACCCATGTGGTGCCATAGGCTTAGAGAGAGAGAGAGAGAGAGAGCGTTAATAGCTTTTTATTTATCTACTAAAGTTACAAGTTTGGTAAGATTACTGAATAAAGTGTAAGTTGGTTAACAACTCAGTGTAATAAATAACACGAAGGGATAGGAACCCCCTTTGGGAAAAATAGTCAATACTGACTGTGTGTGGATTATTGCAGCTGCTATTACTGAGGAAGTGCTTAAGAGTAACTACAACCTACTAGAATTAATAACATTGCCAGACTCTAAATGTATCAAGATCCTTACATAGAAATAGTGGAGGAAGTAAATAGTTGTACTTGGTTGGCTAGGTAAATGTTCTAAAGAGCATATACCTCAGTGTATTTATTAGGCTAATGGTTGACAATAAAGTAATGTAAAGATTAGTATAAGTAGATGGAATTAATTGACAATAGTCATCAAATTGTCTTAACTGAAAATAGACACTGAGTTGTTTTGGTTTCGCAAAAAAACAACTTTTAAAACAAGATATTTTTCACCCACAACACCAGCCACTGTAACTACTGGACAGTTGAGTGTATAAATTCATTTTATTTTTTGATCTATTTTCTCAAAACTATTTTAGTATTTAATTCTTATTGTAAATTATTCATATATTTTAAACTACACACATGCTACAATACAATATGTCATATCAGAGAAAGGAAACATTCTATGATCACATAATGTCTCTTTACCTGCAATATGACTGAAATAGCTGCTACACACTTAATTTGTCAATAAATAATCCACTTCTCCTCATTACTTACAAGAGATCTGTATTTTCCCTTTAGTATCAAATGCAGCTGCATAGATCCTTGCAGTATAAGTGGTACTCTTTCACATAAAATACGACAGGCATATCGTGATACTGTGCTACTACTGTTGAAAACTTTTTTGCCATTTCCTCAGACTCTACGTATCCACGACAACCAAAGTCAATAGCTGAGTCAACAGATCGTCCAATCTATAATAGTGTAACCAAACTGTGATCACACCCCTAACCACACCCACATTCTTACCTGAAAATGTCCATTGATTGATCAGGTCCGAATTTCATGACACACATTTTATTTTTAGCTAGCGTCATGGAAACTGTGTGGGTGGAGAAACGAGAGAGTGAGTCCGGTCCTAAGAAAACAAAACTATGATGAGTTAATGATGTAATGATAACAGTTGTCATAATGTTTATCGTCAAGACATTGCTACAGTGTATATGTTATGTTTCATATTATGTAGTTGTCTAGACTATATCCAGGCTAATGGTACATACTATATAATGGACAGTGATTATGTCGACATTACATTCTGTAAATATAATCACTCCTGTTATGTACAATTATTATAAACATAATGAGTTACATACTCTAAAAGTATTATAGCTTGATAGTTAATCTACATCTTAGTTGACTTTATCGGTAGTTGACTCCACATAATATATATCGTTATGTGTTATGTGTATTTTATAAGCAATAATACCATTAAATATACTATTGTTTACATTATTATTATTATTATATATGATTATTATTATTATTTTATATTATTATTATCGGTATTGATCTCTTTTATGTACCTCAGGTTTTCTGACTATCAGAGACACGCCTGTAGGTTTAGGTGTCGCTTTTAAAATGTATCTGTGACTATTTTAGGACTGAGTGGAGGCAAAGGTAATTCACCATTAGTGCTATTAGAGAGAGAGAGAGAGAGAGATCATATCATTCTGGAATCAAGGTGTAAATTTAATAAACACTACTAATATTAAGTGTCAATGAGGCCAGCTGACATACTAAATGTAAATACATACTAAACAATCCATGACAGTGGTCATGGACTGTGTGCTATCACTAATTAACACAAATTAACAAAATAAAGTGTAAGTGATGTTTTTTGTGTTTCATTCTCTCCTCCTTCACTACCAGACAAGACTTCACTATCAGACAATACACAACAATTTTTATTCAAGTAGACTGCACAATGACCAAAGAAGGACATATTTGGATAGTCTATAGACCAAACTGACAGAAAGCTTATAGGGAAAGTACTTCAGATGACAGGAAAGAATGTTAATTTCTATATTAGCAAACCAGGTGGTGGATGTTAGGTAATACAGAAAGCATAAGAGGATATTATGACATTAATAACAAGAGGGACCTGATGATATTGACAGGTTTAGACTATAAATAATTTTATTGAAGACATAGGAATCAAAGCTAATAATTCCAAATATTAAGGAAAGAGTCCATTACTTTATCATTCACATGACCTTTCTCATAATCAGCTAATAGTGATGATATTGAAATGTTAATTTTGTTTATAATACTATTGTTTACATATATGAATAGAATCAGTGGAACATAATATTGAAACAAGGAGATCACTTTCACATAACAGAGGGTCAGGTTTCACAAACATGTGGTTTAATAAATGAATGGAATGATAGGATAGATGGATGGATGGACTGAATAGATACTAATGGACAGACTACTTCACATACCCCAACACAATAATTTCTCCATATAATGGTGCTGGATGATGACTGTGTGGTTTTCGACGTTCATTTTGCTGCACGAGACATTGGTCCTCCTCCATCATTTCCTGTACAGGACTAGGTGGTTGGTTTTCAGAGGAGGCGATTGCTTTCCTTCATCTTTTGATCAAGTATTAATGGTGGACTATAAACAGATTTTTCGTTTTGTCCTCCTCCTATATTGGTCCTTTCACAGGATTAGGTGGTTTGACTCTCAGAGAGGTGATTCTTTCCTCCTCCTTTTTGATCAAGTTGCTGTAGAATTAATGGTGGACCTATAACTGGGTTTTTTCAAGTATTTCCATGTCGTTCTCTTCTTCGTTGATTGAAGTATGTCGACTGATGAAAACTATATATAATTACAATAGTAGAATTAACTTTAGACCAGATATTTATATTTTGATAGTAATTAATTAAATAATAATACTCTACTAATAAGCAACTTCTTACCTTCACTAGAATTGACTACTGATTTCAAGATATACCTGGACGTCTGTTTAAATCTGTTGTTGGTCGACGGCAGACTACTGGGGACTGACGCATCGTTATCCTGCAAAAATTACGTCGAGCCATCTTCCGCTAATTTTAAATAGAACTGCTTTCATAAACAGTGTATGACCAACAAAGCAAGTTTAAAATCGTTTGCATTGTTCATACCACACCTTCACTAATTAGATTCTATTATGGTCCTTTAATATGCGGGGGGGATGTCACCCACGGGTGTTGCGTGCAAACAAAATAAGAATGGCAATTTCAAATTTTGATTTATTTAACAAGTCTACCAATATAATATCGTTTTCATGAGTTCTCTAGCATCAGTAGAATGACCAATATCTTCAAACATATATGTCGCATCAGTACCTGAAATTGCACAATACAGTGTTGGTTATACAGTCTTAGTACCATAAGTTTTTGGCTACATTCTAGTACCTATAATGACTTACCTGCATAATCTATTAATATCTCTTCACCTCCTGGATGCTGGTTAGTGGTATAGAAAAAACAGTACACATTATATTAGTTGTTAATAATAACTATAAATAGAAGTCTTGCTAGCACAACCATAGTGCTTTTTTGAGAGAATACATCTAAGTAATAATATTATAATTAAATTAAGACTTGGATTAGAATTTTAATAGTTTACAAGCTTTTAGCTAACATTACGAAATACGTTTTTAATACCGATTTGTAAAATTCTGTGATATCGTACACTTTTCCTGCTATTGAAAATCCACATACTCGAAGTTGCGTTTGTGTTTTTTTAACTTCTTCCAAACTGAATCAAGTTTTCTGCCATTTGAATATTAATTGGTGGGCGTGGCTATGCCTGTGCCTTTGTCTCTAAATGAGCAGTAGGTAGTGGGTTTTGTGTCACTTTCTTTTGACTGTAGTTACCAAGGACTCCTTATAGCGTGAGGTCTGTAGTAATACAAAGTTTATAACAAACTCTGGCAGCTCGTCTACCACTGCTGTAGTAGCTGTAATATGGCTTCTCTACCGTTAATAATTTTTTGACCTCCTTTCTCTCAGAGACTGGAGAAAACGGGTTAAGTAGATAATTAGATAGCATGAATTGAAATAAAATGAACTGATGTACTAGCAAGTTGATATCAGTAATGGTCACAACCCATTTAATTATTCTTTTGGTCTCCTCTGCAGGAACGTGATACAAAAGATACATTTCTACATTCATTTTTGATTACAATTGCAGAGGGAAAAGATGCTACTTGTCTGCTTTAAATCAAGGTAATAAGGCATCCTTAATTTTATAATTGGAAAGTTCTAATATTTAAATCGCTGTACTTTAATGGAATTTAATACTATACCCCAGACCCTAATCCTTTAACAATCAGAACCTAAATGTAGAAATTTCACATTAAAGTATGGGCATTACAATACAGATCCAATAAAATTTTTCTCTCCTTTATTCTTTTTTAGTGACCCTCACTCAGTTCGTTAACCCTAGTCAGGATCTATTAGCCAGATTTAGCCACACAGTTCTTGGACAACCCATTATCTCAGACTTTGGAAATAGATAGCTTAAAGAAGTTCCTTTGTCAAGAAGACATACTGTTGCTATTGGCAACCCATCTATCATATTTGTATGCAAGGTAGGTAAAGTTTGACTCAGATACTCTATACAGAATTAGTGGGGTTTTGATTAATACATGTAATTGAAGTGGTTGGTCGATTAGATACACCGCATATATAGACATGCCTTTGTGATAGAATACATATTGACAGTGAGTTGTTCGATTAGAATACACACTCATGCAGGGCATGACATGTGATTAGTAAATACATATGAAGTGGTTGGGTGATTAGAATACAACCCATATAGAGTTCATGGCATTTGTGATTAGAATACATATTGAGTGGTTTGTTCGATTAGAATACACACTCATGCATGTGCATGACATGGTGATTAGTAGAATACATATTGAAGTGGTTGGTTGATTAAAATACACCTCATATATGTGTACATGTATTTGTGATTAATAATATTGAAATGGTTGTTTCGATTAGAATACACCTCATGCAGGTTTGCATGACATGTGATTAGTAGAATACATATTGGAAGTGGTTAGTCGATTAGAATAGTTTTTTTTAAGAGAATCATGTGTTGGTACTAGTACACAAAGTGATTGAGTGCATTGAAAATGTACAAAGTTGACTAACAATTACCTCTTTTATTTACAATGATACCACACCCTTATCTTTTGTGTATCACATAATACCAGAGTTACAACAATAGCAATAATCCAATAATGATGTAGGTGTATTATTTGTGTATGATTCACCTCATTATTGTTACCATGGTATACAGGTGAACTCCGCCACATAGAGTTTAGTGAGCTGTTGATTGTTGTGTTCCGTAATTTATTGATGATACAAGTGAAGTTGAAGTTGGAAGTGGTTAGTTTTATGTATCCATTTTACTTGCTATCCATCTGTCCATTTCAGATTTGTTTTTCAATTAAATCCAATTTACGCGCCCACTCTCAGTTATTAAAATCAAAACTACATAAACATTCGTTATCAATCTCTTACCACAAAGAACAAGACCCTCTTGATCACTAAATTTCACAGCTGCTATTGGGCCCGAAACAGTTGAATGGATTCTATTGCTTTCTTAAACAATCAGACAGAATGTTCTATCATAAAATGACAATCGACTTCTATTGCTTCTCTTGGGTGTGGTCGAAGGTTTGAGTTGTTCGCTCTCCACCTAAAAATAGTAGCCAGTTTATCAGCTTGTTTACAGATCCTGTTTAACCTGACTGACTTGTTAGAAGAACTAATGTTACTATGGTTACAAGCACGTAATAACTCCAGGAAGTTCAAGTCAAAGTGGTGACCAACCCTCGTCTTATCTTTGTATACTACCTATTTTCTCGTTTTCTTCTAAGGTGTGGTTTATTCTAGCAAGTACCTCTACCTCTCCTTTTCTTTACTCCATCTCAACATTGCTGACTTGCAGGTGCTCCTGCCACGCCTATCACCATGGTAACCATATCAGTATGAGTTTGTCAAAAGATTGGCTTTTTAAAGAAAACAGGGACATTAGATGCGGAATCACATTTCTCTTTCTAGAAAGTCTCTATGTCAGTTTTTTTTCTATCAATACTTTGTTGGTAACCCACTTGGTACCAGCAGAAAGTTTTCTGACTGTTCTTCAATCCTCACTCTATGACCGTAGTCAGGAATGGTTGGTCTATGTTTGTTCCAGCACAGTCCATGCCCTCGTAATTCAACTCACTGGGATCTTTGTTATTGACTCCACACATACTCCTATTGCGTTGGATGACTCGTGAAATGATCCTCATTTCCGATGCTATTCACTCATGCCCAACAGGCAGCTAAATCACAATTACTTATGCAACATGATACAGCTGGAACAAGACCAGGTGAGTTACAGTCTGGAACCTCCTTAGGATTTGATAAACTAGAACAGCGTCCTTTGCAAAATATCTCAATCTTTACTTATAGTTTTTCGACACAACACCCAATATCCAACTCTTAGCTCTTCACTCCTAGCTCCGACAGGGCTAGATAAGGTGGCAATTATCAGTGATTTCTTACCTCGTGTATCTCACAGTTCTGTATGGTCAATGCCAGAAGGTCTTAGATCTTTATCTTGGAACTTTTTTTTTTATTAGAAAAGGCGTGGTTTCAGCTATCGCAGATATTAGCTGGATCAGTGGAGTTTTGGGTCCTAAGTTCACTATTATATTACTCCTCTCCTTGAAGGAATTTGTCAAACTAGTTTTACAAGTGAATTATATTATTGTTCTTGGTTTTCTCATTCTTCTCTGTATTTAAAATCAGGCTCTACTACTCAACATGTTCTGTCCAGTACCATCAAGAAACAGTAGATAATTTAAGAAGAAAATATTCGTCTTAATAGTGCAACAGAAAAAGGTTGGCCTGGAGTAGCGGTGCTGGAAACAAGTCTAGTTAAAGTGGATTCTTGAAAATTGAGGAAGAAAATGTTTTTTTGTCAATATTGAAACTTGTGCAAAAAATGGCCAGTTCATCACCAAGCAGTTTGGTTCTGTTCTCGTGAAAATTCAAAAAATCTATATCACTTTTTCTTTTCTTACCTATTACTCGATTTCGTTTTGGAAAACTCTCGTCACCCCCCCCCCCACCCCCCCCCCCCCCCCCCCCCCCCCCCCCCCTTCATTTTGGCACTATTTTAAAGACTTAGTGCACACCTGGGAGGCCAGTATTGTTAATAGCAATAAGGAATGTCTATAAACTCAACTCATTTCCATCTGTCAACAGTTCTCTTGCAGTTGGCTTTTCGAGTTCCGTGAAGGTTACCCTTGTGTCACGGGTGCAATCAATTATCATTGGGTAGATAATCACGTCAATAGTTTCAATCTCAGGACAAGTAGATGAAGTCCACATAAGTTGTTCAAGGCCTTATTGCTTGTTTCCACTGTTAGTGATCTTTGTTTCGATCATCATTAGTTTGAGCCCCTGGTCTTTAATTAACGATATGGGGGGCCTTTTTGGCGCATTCTACTGCCACATAATGTGATGTTCCTATACTCAATAATGAATGATAATCACATTTGGGATGTGATTCAGTGCTAGCTCCTTCATTGGCTGGTTTAATTACAGAGGTTAAACAATGGTACGGTCCAAGAGAAGTGTATTAAAGATGACAAGGGATAATCTTTTGAGTCAGCCTTCAAGAGACTTGCGTGTCTTTTTTGTCCCATTGCTCACCATGGCAACCATTATGTGTCGAGCTCGAGAAGTCCTTTGAAAGTGAGGTTTGTTATTTATTTGTGGATGAATAATATATCTTTTCTCTCTCACACAATACCTCAGTGTCTTGGAGTTCCATTGTTCAGAAGTACATTCATTCTCAAGGAAGTCCGCTTGTGTGTCATACCTACCTCACATCTTTATATTGCTGACTTACTCTCTTAATAACTGCTTGTTATTACTCCTCAGATATCCTGAAAAACCAGCTCAAACCAACTTCGCAAACAACACAAACTGATGAACTCCCAGGAGGACTAACAGTTTTGTTCAGATCAGAAGTCAAATCTTGAGGCAGTCCTGTTATTTCTCGTCGTGCATCAAAGATAACGCCCTTTGGCCTTACCTTTGATGTCAAATTACATAGGAAACCAGTTAGAACCGGGTTAAATCAGCTGTCACACTCTCACCACCTAGTAATGGACTACGTGTTATTTTAATCCCATGACAATTGAGGGGGTGGGTTGTATGATAAATGAATCTGTGATATATCTGGATATAAGGGGACACAGAATGTAGGAATGGGCAGAGCTGGTGGGATGGAGAAGCAAAATAGGGAGGCAGAAAAAAGAGAGGGCAGGAGAGGAGTCAGTCCTCATAGTCCCATTGGCCACGGTCCACAATTCCTGAAAGGTGAAACTTCGTTTGATGGTCTGAGAACCCATATGGCATTCCACTTGAGACTGTTTGAATGAATGTCTTGGGAAGATGAAATAACAGCTGAAGAAAGGTAAAGAAAGAGGCAACCATTTGGTGTGTTATTTGACTAATGTTTATCTTTCATCATCGCAGTGATCCTTGTGTTGAAGTATTTTTTTTTGGTTTATTCTGCCTAGCTTTGTTAAAAGCTTATTAACATTCAATTTATCTATTAGCTGGCAAGGTATTCATCTTACTAGTGTGGGCGATACACTTCATGTACTGCCATATTTGCTGACCTTTCTTTTAGTAACCATACCAGCTTTATTATTTTTATGGTGTATAAAAATTTGATTTTATTATTTCTGGTAAGTTGTAGGGGCTACTTGGCTCATTGCTGGATTACCTTTTGACGCATCATTGTTTTGAATCTCAAACTGAGAGATTAAAAGTGAGCACTAACGTTATACTATTGAGACTTATCTGTCCTGCATGCTCTCTCTCTCTCATCTCTCTCTCCTTCTCTCTCTCTCTCCCTCCGCATACACACACCCCTAGTAAATATTTAAGATTGCTTGGCTTGTTATGTGCCAAATTGCTGAAGATTAGCTACCTATCAAGTATCTCAGTCTGTATGTCAGGAAGCTCTTGTTGAAATTCCAAAAACAGAAGAACATTTAGTACGCACACACTGTCTCTGTCAGTTATATCACTGTCTGTCCATCCAAACTCTCTAGTCTATGTGAACTTTATTGTGGATTTTTTTTTCCTAGGGAACAGTTGGTGTGCTATGTTACAGAAAGTGGCTGAAGTAACTCTACTTTACAACAGCCTTCAAGTTATATTAAATTCTCTTACCTCGTGGGCCTGCTATGAAACTCAAACGCTGATGAGGAGATGTTGGCTATTCCAATCCTCGTCCTATGTCCCTAGAACCTTGTACTCTATATCATTTGGTTAAATATTACTAGATATCCATTAAAGGCATATTACCATTTTTGTTTGCTATATTTACTGGTGCAAGTCTATTTACAAATGTGGGCGTGTGTGCTTGTAGTGGAGATATCACTATACTGTGAGAATGAACTATGTGATATTATATATGTTTGGTGTCTTTACTATCTCTCCTCTCTCTCTCTCTCTCTCTCTCGTCTCTCTCAGTGTGTCTAATCACTCCAGTTAACCTGTTTAAATGAGACTCCCTTTAGCTTTCATCATTACCATTTGGAAGTGTCTTCCATTAAACAATGCTTCTGTCAATTCCTTTCAATCATCTGTTTCTTTAGTGTATAAACGCATACCTTCACGATCACCCACAGTAATCAGGTCAGTTCTGCTATATCCCTTTGCACATATATGTAATAAGACTCGTTTCTACTACTGTCAATTCAAATTCCTACTGTAAGACTCATTCCTATACTACTTGTAGATAGTTCTTGTCATTAAATGGTGGAGATGTGTAATGATTCCGCATTAAATCTTCCTTCACTCTTTTCTAAAACAAGAGACCCAATGCTTTTATTGCTTGTGGTAGCGTGGTCAGTCCATCATCGCAGCCGAAAACACATTATTGGTTCACGCTGACCATATGAACATCAGTGTGGAAATTGGGATCATTGCATATTTTAGAGGTAAGTACTTTATAGTAAGTATCCTTTATATGGTGTCAGATTAAGGTATTTTTTAACAGAAATACATTGTGTTTTGAATTTGAAATATTTTTATTAATTTTAGGTTTTTTGTAGCATCAATTTTAAAGCCAGCATCCTTTACCAGCTGGGTCCGAGTGCGCACCCGTAATATTCCCTCACTTAAAGATATTTCTTACTCCTAGAATATTTAGAAGTAGCTAATGATACAATTATTAATAATAAAGATATAGCAGAAAATGAACTACGTCTCTACAGGTATATAATCTTGTTGAATGTCCACCCATCTATCTTCTCTGTCCATCCATTTCTCTGTTCATCCATTCATCCATTCATTTTATCTGTCACTATTCTCTTCTGTAGTGGCCATACATTCATATTCTGCCCACCACAGCCACAAGGTGTTCCTTGTCACTCTTAAAGAATATCATGATGAATGACACTGTACTTAGCCCTCCTCTCACGATATTCCGTATTCCTTCTGTAATCATCATTGCAATGGTATCATCAGTCTATGCTATTAGTCACGCAATTACTGGATGTTATTACAGAGTTTGTATTGGACTAGAAACAATTAATATATTTATATGCTAGGGTATGTTGAACAGTATTTGTCTAATCAAAGAATACTACACTTTGGGATGGGCCTTATAGAATGGAATGGAATAGGATGAGACTAGCTGTAGTATAGGAATGAGTCTTGTAGTATGGAGGGAATTGGCATGGTTAATAGTATAGGAATGAGTCTTATAGTATGAAATGGAATTACTGGAACAGGAATGGTCTAGTTGTAGTTAGGAATGATAGCATAGAGTGAAAATAGGAATGATCTCCTATAGCATAGGATGGAATTGAAATAGACTAGGTCTTATACAATTTAATACAGAGTGCTAACACAACCATTAAAATTATGTTATTATTTTTAGTGTGTTAGTGAAGGTTGTTCAAGATATGTCACACATGCAGCAGTCCATCGTTGATATATTTAGCAGCCAACCCTTCTCCAATTACCAAATTGGAATTTTCATCAATTGGGCGAGTCAAACTTCCTCCAACAGGTTCTTCGAACAAGTAAAGCTATTCTCACTTGGTAATATGGCAAATGTAAGTTTACATAGACATCATTCTCATATTTTTCATATTACTGGTATAGTACTGGGATGTTACTAAACATTTCATTTAAAATGATACTATTCTATTTATTGTTAGGTATTTTTAGATTGGTGCTGTGGGAGTGATAGACTGAAGTGAAGAAATATTGAAGTTCTTGAACATATTCTGTTAGACTGCACATCTGGCATCGAGCACCTGTGGAGGTATGGAACGATGTTGCTATCGCAACTGGGAAGAACTCTTGAATCCAGAAAACTCCCACCAAAATTGAATCATGCTCACTTTGCAGAGGCTAAAGCTTAGTGAAAATTTTTGCTGACCAGCAAGGTAACTAATGTGATACATCTGTCTGTCTGTTTTAGTCTGCCCTGTGTTCTGTCTGTTTTGTCTATCTGTCTTCTCTGTTGTCCTGCACCTGCCTGCCTGCCTGTCTGTCTGTCTGTCTGTCTATCTGTCTGTCTGTTTGTCTATCTGTCTGTCTTCTGTCCTGTTTTCTATCTGTTCTGTCTGTCTGTCTAGTCTATTTGTCTATCTGTCTGTCTGTTTTGTCTATCTGTCTGTCTGCTGTTTTGTCTGTCTCCTGCCTGTCTGGTCTGTCTGTCCCCTGTCTTCTTTTTGTCTGTCCTCTGTCTGTCTGTTTGTCTTCTGTCTGTCTGTCTGTTTGTCTATCTGTCTGTCCTGTCTGTTTGTCTGTCTATCTGTCTGTCTGTCTGTCTGTTTCTCTATCTGTCTGTCTGTCTATCTGTCTGTCCTGTCTGTCTGTCTGTTTTGTCTATCTGTCTGTCTGTCTGTTTGTCTGTCTATCTGTCTGTTTGTTTTGTCCTGTCTGCCTGCCTGCCTGCCTGTCTGTCTGTCTGTCTTCTGTCTGTCCTGTTTGGTCTGTCTATCTGTCTGTCTGTTTGTCTATCTGTCGGTCTGTCTGATCTTTTGTCTATCTGTCTTTTGTCTGTCTATCTGTCTGTCTGTCTGTCTGTTTGTCTGTCTATCTGTCTGTCTGTCGGTCTGTCTTTTCTATGTAACTTTATAAAACAGTCTCCTGACATAGTTTATCCTTACTATACAGGAGCGTTCCTTAGACAGACTCAAGCCATTGGATGGTGCTATAGCAATGATTTTTGTACGACTTGTTAGTCTCTTATTGGTTGATCCACCTGACGTGGATTGTCTCAAGTATATCTGGACCACCTGCTCTTCTCCCTGACCTTAATGACCCTCAAATATTACGAGGGGCAGGGACACTAGAAGCTACCATCTCATTTGTTGAAGGTACATTGTTATATTAATACACTCAACTGATACAGACTTTATGATCAATGGGAAAGCAACATGTTGTGTGGTGACCTACATAGAGTCTGTCTGTTTAGGGATGACCCACAATGCATTAATTTTTTTCCACCAATACTAAGTAAAAAAAGAATAAATAGTACATGTATTATGTCTGGGTAGGGTCAAAACAGACAATGACTTTTTTTCTCACTCTTCTCTTAATGATCTCTTTTATATTTTGTTGTCTCTACAGCTTCTCAGTTAGCTAATGAAGGACCATGATTCTCACTCGACCATCATTGGGATCATTGACAACTCTAGATTCTCACAGCGCGCTAGCCGGCTAGGAGAGACATTCCTAGACCTAACCATGATGAAGTCGAGGATGAAGACAAGATGACTCAGAACCAGAAGTATTAGAATTTGACATTCAATCTCGTGAGGTCGTCTTCCTGACTCCTCCTATACTGGATGAAGAAACTGTTTTTCACTTGGACTGATATTACTGGTAAACTTGTTTGTTTGTTGTCTATGTTGTTGTTTTTATTGTTGTTGTTTTGTTGTTTTATTTTGGTTTTTTTTGTTGTTGTTTGCTGTTTGTTACTTTTACTATTCCTTTCTTATTTAGGTCCCTTCCTTTCTCAATGATGCTGATAACTTGAGTACCGTCCCAGCTACCCTTTTGAGAACTGGTCTCTCTCTCTGTCATGAGGAAGATTATATGTCTTCTTCCTGACAGTCAAGTTCGAAGGGTCCTTGGCCCCATTTTGGACCAGGAGAAGTATCGTAGTAATGGCCAATAACTCCTCCATTTTAGTTTTTAGAACTGCTGTCATAAGGGATTTAGTAGAGACACTGTAGAAACAGTTACAAACATGTTTAACAGCTGTAATCTTTTTAACAAAAAAGCTCCGCAAATACATCTAGATTGTATAATCAGTTGACCGATATCTCTTCAGTATGTACTATAATCATCTTTATACAATATACAATTCTAACCACACTCTTCATACAATAGTTTCTTGATGAGTTTCTTTCGTCGTGCAGGAGAGAGTACTCAGGCTAACTTCCTTCAAATAAAAGGATTTAATTATTATAAATATCATGCAGCTGAAGCCAATACAGTGTGTTTCCTTTGAAACTGATGAGTGCTTTGTTCAGCATTATATTCGGTCAAGAAATTAACTTAAAGGATCAGTAAGTTTTATAACCTGTTGGTTGACCTGTTTAACTGGTATTATAACCGTGTTTTTGACCAGTATTCATATATCCATTTTACTAATCATAATATCTAAATGTTGTCATTTAGAGCGACAACCTTTCAAATGCCACGTACACTAACTGGTTTTCAACTCCATGCAGTCATACCAGTACTGGTCTGTGCCCCCCAAACACCTATTACTGACTCATCTCTATGTCATTCTACACTAATTATGTGTAAAAAGAGGTATTGCTTTGTACTAATAGGATAATAATATAATAATAATATAATAATATAATAATAATAATAATAATAATAATAATAATAATAATCATTGATCTATTTACCAGTACATCCTATTATTCTATTCCTCCATTAATTCATGTTAAGAAATCAAGTCCATTTTGATGTTAAGTATCTCTTTTATCTTCAGCTGTTTTGAGATGGTCAAGGGATGCCCCTCTTTATGCTCAATAACGGACTTTATAAAACTGCTCTGCCAAATGATAGCTTAAAAACATTGGAGTGTTCTTTGTCTATGTACATGCATAAGAACCCTTAGAGGGGTGGGTCAAAATTGACAGGAACTATATATTTTCCTTTAGAGAGAATCGACAAGCGATACTAAATGATTTTATTTGAGTTTTTGTAAAACTTGTTGTCATATTTTACAGTGAGGTAAGAATGAGTAAACCCTGTTAATTAGCATTTAATTAAATGTTTTATATATACAATAGTGCTGAAAATTTGGAGACCTTACCACTGCTGCTAGAAAGTTTTTTGGTCTGTTTTGAGACATTGCTCTGATGAGTTTCAGAAAACTAAAGGTATATGATATAATGCCTATTGATCCTACTATCTGTCGATCCTCTTCTCCCTCATTTTGTAGGTCCTCAGTCTTTAACTGTAGTGTTATCTAGAACAATTTATCTATCTTTGTATTAGCGGAAGCTCTCTTACTCTTTAGTACTGGTCCTATAGGAGATGGTGGGATTTTTTTTACACCATTAGAGTCCTGTCAGCAGGTGGCCAATCAATCAGAATTAAACAATCGTTTTTTGTTAATGTGTGTTCGGTATCTGTTGACTGGATTGTTTTCATGGGGTGGAGCCTTTTTACAAGTGACCACCGCGCTTTCTTTTTGCTGAGGGTCATACTATTCCCTAAAGTGATAACTTTTGATCGTAAAGCTTTGGCTGGTTCCATGACAACGAGTTTGTACGGTTCGTTATTCCACTATTTTTATCGTGCTATTCTTAGTATAGTCAAGAAGGTTAGTTTGTTTAATATAATTATAAGTTTAATAGATTAGACATTTGTACTTATTATTATTTGCAGTGTGTTCTATATTATAAACATTTTGTTTGTGTGTGTCCATGATTCTATTAATAGTATAGTCAAGAAGGTTAGTTTGTTAATAATTATAAGTTTTATAGTTTAGACATTGTACTTATTCTTATTAGCAGTGTGTTCTCTAATATAAACATTTTGTTTGTTGTGTCATGATTCTAATTAATAGTATAGTCAAGAAAGGTTAGTATGTTAATATATTATAAGGTTAATAGATTAAGACATTGTACTATTATTATTAACAGTGTCTTTCTATATATAAACATTTTTTGTTTGTTGTGTCCAGATTCTATAATAGTATTAGTCAAGTAGATTGTAATATCTTTCACAGAATTCACCACTCAACTTTGAAATATCTTCACCAAGGTTTTTTGTGAACTCACGTACACAACTTAATGATTCTGTGAAAAAAGTATTAAATTGTTTATAATATTACCTCATGTCTAGTTCTCACGTCTCTTTGGTCACATCCTCACTGTTCCATCCATGACTCTCAATTCCGAGCTGAAATCCTAAAAGAGGTGTGGTCCTTTAGAGGACTTCTCGTCAGTTTTGTTATCACTTTTTACATCAACGTACAAAAAAACTTGTAAGACAAACAAAACAAAGGGTTAAAATAATTAACTATTTATTTTTTTTCCTCTAGTTTTGTCTTGTCGTTTAGTAGTCACTGTAGTTGATCTAAATGCAGTCTCGTATGGACAGTCAACTTCTAACAACTTGTAATGAGGTTTTATGAAGTAGTTTTGTTCTAGTGGAACCACAAGACTCCAAAAAACATGGTACTCGTCTCTCTTCTTTATTGAATATCAGAGATGAAGAAGATCACCGCACGAGACAGAAAACAGAGACCATTATGGAAGACTTACAAATGTATAATATAAACATGTGCTTATAGAACTATATTAGTTGTCCATTCTATGTATCTATATTCCTCCATTTTCAAATCTATTTGTCCATTTTCAAATCTGTCCATCCATTTAGTCCCCTGATCAGAGATGGAATAGAAAGAGTGGAAGCAGGTACCAAGACTTTGAGAAAATAGACAAATGATGTTATACAGAAAGGCAGTCATTGCATGATTGTCACCATGACATTTGAAATTGATCACATGACTTTTTAAATATATTTGATGAAAAATCCAAGCCATAGGAGAACAGGCTGTTAGTCGTGCATCAGCTCAAGTCACTGATCAAGTTTTTTTTATGCGTCAAAGAGACCTTAGGAAGAACTTTATAAGAACAGATCCACGTGGATGGAGTGTGGGAAAAAGAAATGTTTTGCATAAGTGGAGGAGAAAAATCATCATGGCCAATACTCACTCTAGGTAAGTTGTAGTGTGTCTCTTAGCCATTTTTATAATGATTACATGGTGTGAATTGATTTAATTTCCATGCATAATCTGCACATTTTAACATTTTTGCCTATGAATTACAAAACCTATAGAACAAAGTGTGGATATAATTTATACAAGCTATTGAATGAAGTAACACATTTTATATTAATTGTTTGTAACATTACCTTTTCAATTTTGTTACAAACAATGTGTCAGTAGTATTATTGTTTAATTTCTATATATATTTGGCAAGTTTTGCAAAAAACAATTTTCCACCAAAAGTGAAGAATTTACTTACAGTAACCAATTCTACACTTTTTGGAAGGAAGCCATTTATTGCTATAACTATTCCAAAGTTGTCAGAAACAATGCCAAAAACCTACTACTAGACATTTAACTCCATACAATGATGTATGTTTAATGTTATACAAAGTTATTAGTGTATTAGTTTTTTTTTTTTGTTATGTGGTTTGTTAACTGAGAGTAAATAACAATTGTGAATACATCTTTGTTAGTTGAGTATAAATGGCTGTTCTTTTATCTGCTTTTTTACCCTTCGTTGTTCTCTTAATAAACTGTTGTTGTTGAAGGATCCTCCTTATTGATGCCCTGACTGGTTGATAGTAATGGTCAGAGACCCTTTATTATACATGCAAATTGTTGGTTATAGACAATTGTATTGAAGTACACTGTTAAGTTAATTATAACATTATATTATCATGTAATGTTTTACTATATTTTTAAATTACTGATAAGATATCTTAACATAAATTTGTTTTTTAGGAAAATATATGATGATGAATGAGTGTGTTGATGGAATGTTTGAATCATTGAATTATAATATCATATTTGTAGTTAACACAGGTTTTTTGATATAATACCTGTAGATCATTTAGTGACAGTCCATTACTTTAGTTTGTAGTGTTACTACATACCAAGAATAGATAAGTCAGTCCAGTCTAGAGTACAGTCATCAGTTCTTCTCTTTTGTGTAATTTTACAATGTGTTTCTCTCTGGCCATTTGCTGTTGTTTAATGTGCTTCTGTTCTCTGGTCAATTTGACGGAATCACAAAACTTTGGTCAAATAACCATTCCTGTTAAAGGATCTTCTTATTGTATGACTGGGACTGTAATAGTAATGGTTGGAGACAATTTACTAAGTATGAAGAGTTGTGTTTGTTCTCCCTCAAACAAAGGAGACATTATTCCTATTACTAAGATGATGGTCGGTCTTGGACTTTGTTTTTTATGTCCACGATACTATACCCAAATGGTGTCCAGGAGTTCGTAATCTCACTTCATGCTATGATGACTACAATCAAATCAAAATGCTCCCCTCAGGTTATTATAATATAACATTATCTAATGGTAGTCATGTTGAAGTGGTTCTGTGATAATGAAGGGTAGTCATTCCCCCCCCATGGAGATGGAGTAGGTTGGACAAGACCGTGCATTTGTTAACATGAGTGAACCTGGTTCATTTTTGTCCACCTGGACTAGTACAATATGATAACATCTTTAATACTAGCTTATAGTTGGATTGAATAATGGAACATCTTATTTTTCATGGTTTTGTAACTCTACTTTCCTTCTCTACTTATGGTCTCAAACCTATACTAAAGTGTGTGGTCAAGTAAGAGGTATTCAATATGGATATCCTAATGCTCCTTTATTGTTATATTATACAACTATAATTGTTTTTAATTCCCAAATACAGACGTATGGAATAACTCTTACCTACAGTAAAAACAATCCTCATAAACATATTTGGACTTTCCTGTGAGGTCGATATGACAAGGAACACGTACTCTTGATTGTCCCTGTAATAATGGCAGTCAATACATGAACATACTATACCATTTGGTTGGTAATGATTACTACTGTGAATCAGGACGTAGTGTTTGTGGTGAAAGTGGTTATATCTTATATTCCCAATGATCCCCCTTTGGGATGGGCAGATTGTCCAGGACATGAGGCTACCTGTTGTACTTCTCCTAAGATGCCATGGTTTGTTAAGACATTAAATGAGAAGTTAATGATTGATATTGAGTTGAGTACATGTTGTGATAGTGATCGTCAGATTTCTGTTGAGGGTACTCTCCCTTTTGACCTTATTGAACTTTACATCAATATAACTCATTCCTGCTACCACACCCCAAATAATACCAGTATATTACACTGTAATTTACATGTACTAATATATATATTTTATATGTATGTATATGTTAATGTAAGTACATATTTTATATATACATTTGTATATATGTTACTTATGTACATTTTATACAGTTTTTTTGTAATTGAGTTTTACATTTATCAGAAACAACCCATTTACTTGATATTTATTTCATATATTGTTCATTTTAATTGTGTAATCAACACACATTTCAAAAACCCATTGAAACAACATTTGATTTTCCCAAATTTATGAGGCCATGTAATCCATATGAAAATGTAACAGCATGTTACAATGTAAATGTCACCATAGCAACAATTAGCATAGGCAATGGATCCTATCAAGTTTTAAACCTAATTACCTTTGTAGCATTTACATTTTGTCATATTTGTCACAAAATGTCAAAGCCTACCAGATATTAAATTAATGACCACTGTTTAATCTCCATACATTATTGGCAAGTTTTTTCTAACACATTTTCTCCCAAAAATGTGAATAATTTACTTTCCACTGTGCCATTTTCTATACATTTATGAAGGAAACCATTTATTGTCATAACTATTCTAAACCTATCAGAAAAAATATCAAAAACCAACTATGTCTATATCATACAATCTAGTATGATGTATATAGTGATATATCTTTATGTTATCACACACACTCACACAACATGCTTTAACCTAAAGATGATTTTTTATCTTTATATTTTAATTTATTTAGAGCTTCTCTGAGTAATGGATGAAAGACTCCACTTTGTTTTGGCAATTAGATTCCCACAGAAGGTCCTTCTCGTGTGTTCGTAAAGACTCATGAAAGCAACCACCTCGTTTACACTGATGAGAAGTTCCTGTTATCAATAGGCACAGATTGGAAAAGGCTCAGACTAGGTATCCTGGAATGAGAGTTTGGTCTTGATTACAATATTTATCTTTAGGTAGCTCACCATTGTCTTTATATTTGAAGAAACTGCTTATGATAGTACAATGGGACACTAGTATCAAACATTGTCTTACAAGAGGGAAGAAAGAATGTAAGAAGTCACATGACTCCCATATGATAATCACATGATTTTTATCCTGTAGTTATTTTAATTATAAATAACCACCGATGTTCTGTTATTTACTCCTGACAGCTGTTGTTTTTGGGGATCTATTAATATGTATGTACCGAGTCTCTTTCTCACACATACCCACTCATAATATCTTTCTTCTGTCTAACATTTGCTGTTATTTCAAAGGAGATGTACCCTCGGAGATCCTAATATTACTAAGGTTTGGGTAACAATGATATCAAATACAATAGCTCCTTTATGTCATGTTTGGTTTACCTTTGACGAGAAAGACCAATTGTTGTCATGGCGACATATAGAGCGTTGTAGAAATTCATCGCAGGCGTTACATGTTAAAGGATAACGCTCTTGAGATATTTCTAATCAATGGAGTGACTACGTTACTCTCATTTGATACTACATGGGTAAGTCATGTGATAGTCATGTGATATTGTTTTACATGTGATGGTCATTTGAAGAGACTTACATAAGACAGTCATGTGATAATCATGTGATTTATTGTTAGGAACGTGACAAAGTACACAATGGTCTGCTTGGCTTGGATATCCTAAATCTGTGGATTCTGGTGATGGTGAAAGTGGGAATTAAGGATGTCACTTTAGGGTAAATACCAACTATAACCATCTCTTCATCTCTCTCTCTCTCTCTCTCTCTCTCCTCTCTCTCTCTCCTCTCTCTCTCTCTCTCTCTCCCTCTCTCTCTCTCTCAGTGGCAACAAGGAGAAAATACAAACTTTGAGTATTTAATGGAGCTGAATCTAAACTCGCTGGTCGTACATTTTAATGATCTCCATGCAATATCCAGTCTTCCCTTTCATACTATCAGACTATACAAGTGAAGAACTTGATCTCACACAAGATACCTCCTTCAGGTAACAGAAAAAAATTAATAATTGTTATAAAAATATAATTTATAGGAAACTTGAGAAACCAATATCAATTCAAGATGATACTAAAATACAGAAATATATTGACACATACAATGTAAGGAGTAAATATAATTACATATTATAGTTGAAGATTTCAGCATAATCTGAATAGCTTTTGTTATAAATTATCTAATTGTTTATTGTTAGTATCTTCAAACTGAGTGTGCTAATAGAGATTCAATGATGCCAGGACTAACCCAACTCTCATCCAAACCCTATCATTATGGCTCTCACTATTCTAACAGTGGTATTGTCCTACACTTTTTAGTACGAGTACCTCCTTTTACCAACATGTCCTAGACTTTCAAGGTATTCTTTTCTATATCTTGTTTGGTATTTAGTTGCTTTCTCTGTCTCTCTCTTCTCTCCTCTCTCACTCCCCTAGGCAACGAGTTTTGACATAGCTGATCGTTCCTTTCATAACATGGCCACAAACATGGTGGCTATCCTCTTCTGAATCAGCTACTGACGTCAAAGAACTAATACAGAGTGCTTTTTATTTTCCAGAATTCCTTACTAATGCAGAACGTGAGTCCAAAGAGAACTCACCATCTTATTTCTTGTCTCTTTATTGCCTATATATTATTCAGGTTTTAAATTTTGGAGTGAAACAGAGTGGAGAGGTGTTGATGATGTCATTTTACCTCCTTGGGCTAATGGTGATCCCACGTCTTTTTATACTCAACACAGACAGGTAACTCTTTTTATTATGTCATAATGATGTAATGGCTTTGATACTAATTTTAGGCACTGGAGAGTGAGTATGTATCAAGACATTTACACGAATGGATTGATTTAGATATTTGGATTTAAACAAATGGCCAAGCAGCTGTACAATCTATTAATGTCTTCCATCCAGCTGTAAGTATCCTGTCTTTCCATCCATTTACTCATTCATCTATCTTTCCATTCATTCTGCTCTCATATAGACATACTATGGTTTGGTTGATGGTATTGATGTTGATGCAGTAGCTGATCGTACACAACAAGAGGCCATAAAAACTATGGTAAAAAACTATGGTCAAATGCCACAAAACTATTTCGTGATCCCCAATCCACTGAGATCAAAATCAACAGTTCGTACGACACTCTTAATTCGTTTTTGGCACTGTCTTCAAACGACTTACCTCCTCATCGTCTGCACCTCTTAAAGTGTCCAAATCCGTATATCTTAAATCATATGCAAACAGTTCGTCCTAAAGTTAACACTGACTCAGTTTTCATTGAAAACCTGGGTACCCTGTACATCGACCAGCACATACTGTTAATACTACAATATCACCTGAAAATTTAACATGTCTTTGGAATGGAGAGGTAGCTGTTACTGAATTAAAGGCCTGTCTGTTTCCGAGTGCTTCTCAGATGTATAATAATTTATTAGTGACTTGGGGACATTGGGACAATGCTCTCGTTTATCAGAGTTGTAGGAATGGAGTCGTCAACAATAAGATTACATCATCCACCACTAAATAAGGGATAATTGATAAATGGATGGACTAATGAAACAAATAGATGATGTACGTGGGTCATCCTTATTCTCCACAGGTCACTTGTTGTCAGTGTGTTTGTAATGAACAAATTGTTGTTAGCGCTGGTAGTGCCCGGAGTGGTGTCCTTTTGGAACTTGATAATCTAGCTAAAAAGGTTTGAAATATATAGTAATTGGTTAATATTTCTCTCTCTCTCTCAGTCCTTTACGTTACACACAGACAAGTTTTGTCCATTTAAGAGGTCACGATGGTCCAATTAATTGTTTAGTTTCATGTAAATTTTACAGTATTGTCGTTAGCGGTAGTGCTGATGGTACATGTATTATTTGGGATACCAACAGGTAATCACATGACCATCATGTGATTTCCATGTGATTTTTCATTTCGCTATAGGCTATGTATGTTAATTCATGGTGTTGTCTGAACATGAAGGACCAGTGACTTGTTTAGCTATAGTCCAACACTTGGAGATATTGTTAGTTTGTGTATGAAACAAAGAGAGAAGATACAACTTCAGTTCAAAGTATGGAATGGATGAAAGGATGGATTGATGAACAGACAGAGTTTCGACAGATGGATGAATGGACGATTGATAGATGATATGAATATAATGATGTTTTTCCTTAGGATCTCAATCTTGTGTTCTTTGTTTATGGACAATTAATGGTCGACTTGTGAAGAAAAGTTTTGAAAAGTGATGTTTCAAATTCTTTCTCTTTGTTATACGTCAGCTCCTGAAGGTGTGTATGTTAATGTTATTATTTGGAGGATTAGCTAAGGGACGTATTAAGTGAGTTACCATGACGATAATGATTTGTTGAAATAGTATTATTAGATTTGGGGCTCGTGGGATCTTTCAGAGTTATGTGAGTTAACTAATCCAACTGGTGACCCTGCACCAGTTTTGAGGTTAGTAATATCAATGTTTTGTAAAGGACATGTACTCTTAAAATTATGTGACATTACATATTAAATCTAAAAATAGAACATGCACCATAACAATGCTATTTATAGTAACAAAATGAAAGCTATGCATGTGTAGCTGATAAATTTATCATTCTCTCTCTCCTCTCTTCTCTCTCACTCTCTCTCCTTCTCTCTCTCTCTCTCTCTCTCTCTCTCTCTCTCTCCTCTCTTTCTCTCTCTCTCTCCTCATCCTCTCCATAGTATGGCTGTTGTTCTTGCTTCTACTAAGCTCTATGCTGGTGATAGTAATATGCAGGTAGTAACATGGATTAAACCAGAGACTGATCCTGATGAAACTAATGGTGATTATGTAGTTGTGCCTTCATTCTTAGCTCCTCCTCCCACTTCTGCTGTGGAGAAAAAGGGCTCAGTCAACGTCGTCTATTTTAAAATATTTCTAACTGCAAAAAGTTTGTAAAAATTCCTTTCAGAATTTTTTATGGATGAAGGAGATTAATAATTTAAGAGTCACTTTCTTCAAAAATTATAAATAATGTCAAATTTTATTCCCCTAATAACATTTTTTGTGTGTTGTTGTGATTTTGGGTATCAACTTAATTTTTGCTACACCAAAAACAAAAAACAGGTTCTGTTTTAATTTCAAAATTAAAATTATTTTTTTTGGAATTTACTGGCTCAAGAACCAATATCTTAAAAATTTAGTAAACCCCCTTATCAATGTAATATTAAAGGATATTAATGGTTTACTACAAATGTGTTGGTAACTTAACTGTTAAATTTTTTAAGGAAGAAAACTAGACAATACTTTTAGTAGAACTGTAAAGTGGTCCTAGCACCACTAGGTGTAAACTATTAAGTGGAGAAAAATCCTCATGGCCAATACTCACTCTAGGTAAGTTGTAGTTGTGTCTCTTAAGCCATTTTTATAATGTTATGTGTGTGAATTGTTTTAATTTCAATGCATAATCTACACTTTTTTCAAACACTGGATTTTATGGAATTACAAAAACCTATAGAACAATGGGATATAGTCCATAAAATCTATTTAATGTGATATAACACATTTTATATTAATTGTTTTTAACATTCAATTGTGTGTTACAAACAATGGCAAGCCTGTCAGATATTTATCTATGGTGGATATCGGCCATTTTTTGTTAAAAAAAAACAATTATCTACCAAAAAGTGAATAATTTACTCACAGTAACAATTTCTACACTTTTGGAAGGAAATAATTTATTGCCATAACCATTCTGAAACTTGTCAGAAACAATGTCAAACAATTGTGAATACATCATTGATAGTTAAGTATAATGGCTGTTCTTTTGTCTGTTGGTTATCTTTCTTTTTCTCCTAATGAACCTGTTTTGTTAAACGATTCTCTTTTGTATGGCTGATTGGTGATAATAACAGTCATTAGTCTTTACTATATCTGAGATATTGTTGTTATAGGACAATTGATGAAGTACACGTTAAGTTAATTATAACATTTTATTGTAGGTATTACTATATTTTAAAAATTATTGACAAGATATCTTAACATAAATTGTTTTTAGGAAAATATGATGAAGTGAGTGTGTTGATGGAATTTGATCATTGAATTATGATATCATATTGTAGTAAAACAGGTTTTGATATATATAGCTGGTAGATCATTTAGTGACAGTCCATTACTTTAGTTTGTAATAATAATGACTTCATGTGAATTACTCACTGTACAGTTTGTTGTCATGATATATTATTATAAAAAGGAAATTCATGGTATATTATTACAAGAGAAGGAAATTCACGTGAATTATGGATTCACAACGCTACTAATGAGATTTCTAACATAAAATCCCTTTTTGCAATTTGTTACATAAGTAGTAACAATCTATTACATACTTCATAGTGTTGATACATGACAAGAATAGTTAGATAGCTCTTGGTTAGATCAGTCAAGTCTACGTGATATCAGTTCTTCTTTGTAACTGTATTTACAATGTCTTCTCTCTGTCATTTATCTTTTCTGTTTCTAATAACCTGCTGTTAAAGGATCTTCTTATTGTATGGCTGGACTGTAATAGTATGGTTGGAGACAATTTACTAAGTATGAAGAGTTGTGTTGTTCTCCCTCAACAAAGGAGACATTATTCCTATTACTAAAAGATGTGGTCGTTCTGGACTTGTTGTATGTCCAGATACTAGAAACCCAAATTGTGTCCAGGAGTTCGTTAATTTCACTTCATGCTATGATGTACTACAATCAAATCAAAATGCTCCCTCAGGTTATTATAATATAACATATCTAATGGTAGTCAGGTTGAAGTGTACTGTTA